>NW_026292921.1:0-25000 GCF_016801865.2 Culex pipiens pallens | reverse complement strand
ACCGGAATTAATGGGTTGCACCAGTCCGAGTCAGATTCTTCGATCACATCGAGCTCTTTCATCCGTTCGATCTCTTTATCCATCTCCTTCTGAATTGCTGGAGAGACGCGATATCGTGGGGGTTTCTTGGGTCGTTCTCCTTCCAAGATTTCAACCTTATGCTCCAGCACATGGGTTCGTCCGAGCTTCCCGTTTCCTTTCAGCTTGTGAACCACCGCTAGGAGTTTCCGATGTTCGGCTGGTGAAAGTGTGTGTTCCGTCCCCACGCTGCCGATTGGTTGCTGCGAGGGTAACTCCACAGTTGGTAGTTCTAGGCTTAGGGTCCTCTTCTACAGGCAAAGGTCGTATGGTTCAAGTGTCCGGTTCAAACACTAGGTTAATCTCCAGGGGCGCTTCTGCAAAACAAGTTTCTACGAAGTTAATTGAGATTTCGTCTACACCGATTTCATGCACGCTCAGCTGTGTGAGTTGCCCGTGTTCTTCTACCGCGGGTGTGATCTTGGACAGCTTCCAAAATTCGTTTCCAAGGATAAGTTTCTTGGCTAGATTCGGAACGAATAGGGTAGGGATCACTTTAGTCACACCTCGGAACGTGTACGGAATATGAACTGAACTCAAACAACTGTGTGAGGTGCCGTCCGCGGTTCTAATCTTCAGTTTTGTTGGTGATCTAGTGAAATTGTGTTTGCTTAGCAAATCCGCGTCGCTCAGAATACACGCTTCTGCTCCTGAGTCTAAAAGTCCCTCCACGGATGTCCCAAAAATCGTTACGGTCACATACGGGCACCCTTTTTTCCCGAACGTTGATGGTCATTAACTCAGAGAAACGGTCGAATTTCATTTCGGGAGTGGTATTTGCTTTGGAAGAGGTACTCCCTAATCCCCTTCCAAGAATGGGTTTTTTTGGTTCTCCATTCTGGGGTGATTTTCCGGGCAGTTCGCGGTCGAGACGTCTCCTCGTCCGCACACATGGAAAACAGCTTAATGTTCCTCTGACATCCTTTCCAGAAGTGTCCAAACTGACGACAATTCCAGCATATGATGTTGTTCTCAGTCTCCGGCGCGTTTTGGTTCGGTTCCCCTTGTTCCGGCCTGGCAAATCGTCGAGGTCGAGATCTGGACAACGCATTGACTTCCTCGCCATATGGTTCTTCGTCTGGTGGGTACGCATAAGCTCCTTCCACTTCCATACAATTGACCTGATACGGTCGGGGCGAGGTGCGTACGTGCGATAGACCGACTTGTCCAGCTCGTGGCATAGATCGCTCAGCATATCTACCGTCAAGTTTTCGGGTCTCATGAACGCAAAATGTGGTCGGTACCAGTCCTTCATGTTATCGAATGAAATAGTACATAACTCCCCGTCACCAAGTGGTCTGCTCATTTGCTGGTTCAATCGCTCGATTTCACTGCGGTAGATCTGGAACGTTTTGTTGGGTTATTGCTCTCGATTTCGTATCTGTATCGCTAGTACTTTTTCTTTATTTGGGGTTTCAAACCGAAGGCGGAGTTGGTGCTTCAGCATTTACCACGATGTGAATTTGTTGCTGAACGTATAGTACCAGGTTTCCGCGACTGATTCCGATTTAAAGAGAAAATTTGCCTTTCTCAAGAGTTCTTCGTCGCTGACCTGGTTATTTCCAGCGAGCACCTCGACGCGTTTGACAAACTCTTCTACGGACATGACCTTCTGATCCCCACTGAATTTGATCGGCCACTTGTTGATCGGGATCCGGTGGTTGTCATATCGTCATTCGAACCCAAGTCTTCTTGGGTCATCTCGTCCCGATCCTCGGTCCATGGACCGATTTGGGCTTGGTTGTTCAGGTCTTCCTCCTGTTCCGCGGTTCCGTTCGACTTCTCCTTCCAAATCCCGACGTCCGCGTTGTCGATCCGGCCATCGCTCAGGGTTTCCCGAAGAGTTGCCCCGTGACAGATCGCGTCTTCCTGAATACCGGTCCAAGTTTCCCGAAGAAGGTTCTCCCCCCAATCCATCGTTGTGATCCGGATCCGGATTTAGATTTCGAGCGTCGTATCCTTGGGCTCCATCCCCGTCAGGATGCCGGTCCAGTAATCCTTGATCGAACGGGGTATCTCGAGGCCGGAGGTCAAGATTTCCTGAACCATGTCCATCGGTCGGCCTTCCACTGGGGTTGGCGTCGATCCCGTTGCCGCCCGCAGGATGCTCGGATCGACCCCGATACGGCCTTCCGCCAGCTTGGTTTGGGCCGAGGTCCAGGTTTCAAATTTCCGGTTCCTCGGTCTCGTCCCGGCTTAGTGGCTGATTTTGATCAATAAATGTGAGCATACTCTGCATTAAATGATCCATCGTACCTTCCATTCGGGTTGTTAACACATCGTCCACAATCTGACTAAGTTCAGATCTCACGTTCGGGTTCAGTCTGGTCGTACTTGGCGGCACCGGTGCTGTTTCATCGGCGTACGGGGACGAATGCTCCGATGGTCCGGGATTTCGTGTACTCTGACGATTCTGGCCGCCTCTCGCTAGAGGCGAGTCGAAGTGGCCACCGTGTGAGGTGTTTGCTCCACTGTTGTCAATCCATGAGTTCGATGCCAAATCGAAGAGTAGCCTTCTGGGAGGCGCTGTCTCCGGATTTGGGGTCGGATTGGTGGTTCGTCTCGGTACGGTTTCCGTGCGATTCCCGGGATTCGTTCTCGGACCTGCTCCAGCCTGCGCGCCTTGCCCATTTGACTGGGTTCCGGTGCCATCGGGGTTACTCTGTCCACTTGTGTTCGACCGATGAGGTTCCCCAGAAGTTTTCCTCGGCTGTCCACCTTGCGGACTTGCGTAAACTCCAAAGTAAAAATCGATCTCCTCCAACAGGTCATTTTTAACCAGAATCTGGTCTCTCGTCGGCGCCTCGGTACGCATAACCCGTAACCGAATATGCCTCAAACGAGTCAACAATTCCGACCTCGCGCCGTGTCGTTCCAATTCGTTTCTCAAGTCAACGAGCTTTGATTGTAGAAAGTTCGTGTCTTGAATAATAGTTCTTCGAGTAGTAAGGATAACCGGATGAGACATTTCGGCCAATTGGGCTCGTCGAAGCTCCAGTCTCCGGTCTTCTAGGGCAAGGTGAGAAACGTTTATCTTGCGTATATTTAACTCATATTCAACTTCATCTGGCAAGAGATCAGTTGGGTTTAAATACGTTCCAAGACCAACCTGGTTGCTATTATGAGCCATTTTTGTAAAGATGAAAATAGAAAAATTTATTCAAAAGAAAACTGTTAAAATTTACGCTATAATTCACTACTATCCTAGGTTTTGAGCTCAAGAACAAAACTTGTTCCAATCTTTGTTCGATATATTATCCTGCATTTCGCTGTAACCATATATAAACTCGAAAATTAACGCTTCTTTCCAAATTTACTCTAAAATTAGTCCCGAGAATAATCGTATCAGAGTCTAATCACCCGCGTTTTTAACACTAATCAACGTGGGCCCCACGTTGGGCGCCAAATGTAACAATCGTCCTTCTCAGAGTGAGGGGAATAGGCTTTAAAACACGCTTTGCTTAAGCGCCAGGCCAGCCCGTAGTGGATTGGCCTGCAAAGCGGCACGATCGATTACGGTCCCGGCAAGCTCGCTCAGGGCGAGTCGTTGAAATTACACTCCAAATTCATCCAATCGTCGAACAGGTCAACTCTACACTCCCAAAAGCACCCCAAAGTAAAGCCCAAAACAATAGAACCAAGGGACATTTAAATCTAATTGAGAACTAAGTTAAGAATCAATTCTCATCTCACGACTCACTAAAACACTCGTCTGAAGATTGGTTTTTGTATTTCAGGACTGGGAGGGTGAATTTCACCTGTGCGACGCGTCGTCTTTTAGTCATACGGTCCTGCTTCGTAGCAGTATAACACATTTCGGTTTGGGGTAAATCTCCTACTAGCTTGTTCCCTGTTTGCTTACAGCGGTTAGTGTTTGTACGGTAGTTTGTTTCCTAATTATTAGCCTCACGAGTAGAAATGGGTGGATCTAACCTGGTATAACAGCTTCGGCGGTGGCAAGGCAGCAGCAGCGGTTCGTGTCTCGGCTTCGTTTGTTGGCAGCGGTTGATCAGGCTTACGCTCTCGCGCACGAGGTGCGCGCGTGCACGTGGTGGTGATGGGCGGAGCTATTGGTGAGGCCGCCGTGTGTACCACGTGTTTCGTTGCTTCGTGGCCGCGGAGCGAATGGCCGGCAATTGGCGACCGGGCGATTCCTCCTGGAAGTGTGGATCTTCCTGGCCCGCAGATGCGCACACGGGTTTCGGGACCGGACCCTCCGGGTCTCCGGACCGTCCCGCAGGAACGACGTGATGTTCGTCGAACCCTGCACCTGCCCTGGACTAGCACCTTCGTTAGAAGGATTAAGTCCTTCATCGAATTAACACATTAGCTAAAAATCTTCACAATCTAACAGCTACGCAATTATTACCTGGCCACGAGCGACGGACGTGCCGGTTCGCAGGCTGTACTACAGTCTTCCAGCGCTGCCGCTACGCAATCCTAAATAGTACAATAAGATTACACACGAGGTCGGGGCAAGCACATTTCTTCTACTCACGAACAACGCAGCGAATCGATGCACTGGGCCTAACAAGACGTTCCAATTTCCACTTGGGGGATTCGATTCTACTGAGGAGATGCCAATTAGCGTTGTTGGGGGCTAAGTCGTTAGCCGTACTTACATTAGCTGTACGGTTAGCTAGCGGCCACTGAAAAACTAGAACTTCACTTCTCGCGAGATGTTGTTCGTTCACCGATCGAATCGAAAGAGACCGCTCCTCGTTCCCAGAGCACTATAGTACCCCCCAAAGGTCAGATGGGCCAACAGGTCCCACTTACACATCGGGATCTTTTTATTGTAGACTTTAATGTTAGTGATCACTTGTTGAAAGCGAGGTGATCGCTGATCGGTGGGTGGATGGAAATGACTACTTCTCGGCTTTCCCGCTAGGGGCGCTGGTGTTATTAAAGGGGTGCCGAAATCGATCGTGCGGTGATCTTCGGTTGAGGCTAGCACAAGTTATTTATTTAATTTAACCGGTATTGATGCAAAGTTGTAACATGGTTACAATATAAGAAAGCGTACATGTGTGATCAAGTCTTTTAACCTTCTAATTTGGCTGTGTACAAGTACTGAGTCGCAGTCATTTGGATGACACACAGGGATGATTTGTCTGTGTACACTTACTGAGATTGCGACTCAGTACTTGTTCACAGCCAAATTAGAAGGTTAAAAGACTTGATCACACATGTACGCTTTCTTATATGGCCCTTTCGCTGACTTAGTTTCCGTTCTTTTCAATCTTCTTCTAAGACACTAGTCGTCTATCCACCTATCAGTTTCATTTCTTTCTTCTAATTTTTGAGTTTAATTTCACCGAAAGCTACCGATAAAAGCCCGTAAATTCTCAGCTTTTCAAGAAATTAATTGAGAGGTGGGTTTCTATAATAAAGTAATTAAAAATCCCAATCAAAAAATACAAAGAAAAATCGATTTGCGGAATTGTAGCGAACTACTCCGATGGAACAGTTTACCAACGTTCTACAATAATCTCAACCAAAAATCTTATAATTTAACTCAGGGGTGCCCAACCTTTTGGCCCTGCGGGCCAGATCTGATTTTTCTGAAGCAATGGCGGGCCGGAACTAATGTTGGTAAAAGTTAAAAAAGTTTTTTTTTCAAAAAATTTATTATATTAGGTTGTTTTAAGCAAAAAAAAAATAAACTAGTGTTGCAAATAAGATTCATGTATGTTGATTTTAAGAAAATAAAAGATAACCGTCAAAGATGGATTTTTTTAATTATGTGTATTTAGTTTTGGTGTAATTGTTTTTGTCGATTGAAATAAAATACCTTGATATCATTAACTGAAAAATAACGTTCAAATTTCGTCGCTGCAAGTTTTTTTTAAAGTTTGAAAAATCAACGAGACAGGATAAAATTTATTGAAACGAAACTTGGATTTAAATCTTCTTTACGAAAAAACAAGTTTTGCGTTGTTCTGCACCTTTATTTAAATATTTTACAAAACATTTCAAACTGATTTTAAAGACACGAAATTGAAAAAAAATGGGAAAAAATACATACGTGAAATTTTTTAATTTGTCATTCTTCAAATTTCTTAGAATTATTGAAGGAAAAAAATAGTTTTCTATCTGATTTCTTGACAAATTTTATAGTATTTTTGAATATTTTAAAAATATTTGCAGCGATCTTTATTTTCGATATGATTAGTTTGCTTTTTTTAAGCTTTTTTACAGCAAAACTTTATCATTGAAAAGTTGTTCATTTAAAAAAAAATCAATTTAAATCAAAATCTCCAAAATTTAACAATTCAGTTAGAAATAACAACAGCCAAAACTTTATGAAATTTATATTTGACACTTATTTATGCACATTTCTTAAAATATCAATATAGAAATGATAATAATTAAAATTAAAGAATAAGAATAATTAAAGAATGTTTAAATGTGTTATAAAATCACTTTAAAAAATACAAAGGCAAAATCCAAACAAAACGTTGAATAAGCAACATTTTATGTCAAAAGCAAAAATAAAACAAATAAATGTTTTGTTATAAATAATATCTGAAAATTTGATCTCCATTTTTTTTTGACCCTCAATTTATTTATTAAATATTTCTTAAACAGCCTTTAGGGCAGGACATAGAACTATTTTGAAAAGCCGTCGCGAGCCGGATAAAATGGCTTCACGGGCCGGATTCGGCCCGCGGGCCGGACGTTGGGCAGGCCTGATTTAACTTGATTTAACTTCAAACTTTCTTTATTTTTCATTATGTATAAATGGGCTTTTTTTTCGAGTGTAGATATTTGTTTCTGAGAAGTCCAACGCAAAACCTACACTGTGGTGACGGAACACGACGAACATCCCGTTTTTCCTATCATTTTTTCCCGAACACTCTCGCACGCATGTTTATCTTTTCGCACCCGTCAAAAGACTGATTTCGCAAGCTCTCGCCGCTGTCAAAACCGAAACATACACGCACAAAAGAGATAACCCAAGCTTAGATACAACCAAGATACTACTCAAGTTTAACTACTTATATATCTACCTTAAATTGAGTTTAATAGTTGTTGATATTGGATATGGTCTTTTCCATAGGATGTAAGCTTAATTAAATTCAATGGTTTGTGTTTGATTGATATTGATTAAATGTTTCTCTTTCAATTATGTTATTTTTCCCATTGACACTGCTCAATCCCTACATACACTTTTGCCGATGCCACCAAATCGATCAGATTTTGAATATTGTATTAGTACACACATAGTTTCATCCAAATCAAAAATCCAACAATAGCGTAAACTAGTCATGCGACTTATCAAACTTCTTGATTTTGGATGGGGACATGAGTTATACACTCCTCTTTTAAAAACATGAAGTTTGATATGTCGCAAGAGTGTTTTCAGGAATTTTCCAAATATGATCTTCGAATGTGGCACCGGAGAACCTGGGAACCGGTCACCGGAGGCAAAAATACATTTTAAAGATACTCTCCATCCAAAATCATGAAGTTTGATACGTCGCATGACTAGTTTGCGCTTTTTCCTAATGCGGTTCCGGATGTGGCCACCGGAGATTGGTGGAACCGGTTCCGATGGGTCATATGGTATTTAATATTATTCTAGGATTGTTTTGCATGACTATTCATGGTAGAAGAAAGCTTATCAGTTCACAATTGGATAAAACTGACACTTTTTCCAAAAATCCGGATCTTCCGGTGGCCTGTACTCCGACCACCCGTCCGTGCAGTGCGATTTTTCATCGGATTATTGTTCCTGGTGCAAATACGAAGCTTTTGGTGTATAGCAATCGATGGTTTGCGCGAAATCATGTTGAGGTAATTTTTTGGGTCATTTTTTCCCACTGTGCATTGGATCTGGGGGGTGAGATTGAGTCAAACAAATTTCAACATTTTTGTATAACCCAATCTCACTCCCCAGACCCAATGTCACCCCTGAACACGGTACATTTTTTTCCAGTAATAAATATTTGACATTACATATTGTCCTACGTAAATGAAGGATTTGAACGTCGTTTTTTTTAAGCCTTGAAATCCTTTAATTACGGAATTAAAATGATGCCAATAATTTAAAAGTCGAAATTTAGTAATCTGACGTGAGCTTGGAACAATATTTTTGAAGTGTATTTCACATCTGATATTACGTCAGTTTTCATGAGAATCAAATTCACGTCTCTTTCATGGACATAATTACATATCAACAGAACAATGTGGCTTCTTGCATGACAGAGCCAAAAGTATGCCCCTTAAGGCTTGGTCACAGTACACATGATGCCGCAACCGAATGTAACAAAAGGACACTTTTCATCAACACCACTGCTCTCATCATAATCATTCAGGGAAAAACGGCGGTAATGACGGTTTTCAAGTGCATGCATGCATCTAATTTTCCAGACACCTCAAAACAAAGAAACAGGTGAGGACTTAAGGTGCTTCAGGTGAGATGATTTTGAATACGTTTTTTTTAAGGTTCTTTTTCCATCCATTACAATCTTGGGTTTAGAAGATTACAAATATTTGTTTGAAATTCCAAAACCTTAAAAAAACCGATCCATCAACTTCAACCAACATCTGGGAATGGATCAAATTAGCGAAATAGTTTCCTCCCCCTAACAAAATTGCAAACACCACCTCGCTCGCCATGAATCATCCAAGTGTTGTTTTCGTAAAAATTGTTGAAATTCCTTCCATCAGGGCAGCAAACATTGCCAGACGTCGTCGCCACAAAACCACATTCTTCGGAGCAGTTTGAATCTTCGAGTAATTTGAGGGTGGGGTGGGACTGCAAGGAGGGCACATGAATTCTGCACTTTCTGGCCACTGGCTGACCAACCACGGGGGAAGGTCCATCCGAGGAAGGACGGTAAGAGGGATCGGCTGTTGATTTCGAAAATTTCATTTCCAGGCCCAAGTGGATGCGCTTCACTTGAAGTGTGCTCGATGCTGTTCAACCAAATAGGGGTTCGATTCCTCTTGTGTGTATGCGGAAAAGTGGAATTTAATAATAACTGGCCAACCCTACGTTTCCCATCCCACCCTGTCGGACGTTTTCCCAGTTTTATTTTCGTCTGAAATTTTCCAGATGGTCTGGACAGGAAGCGTCAGGGAAGAAAAGGGGAAAGGAAACTGTCAGATGGTCAAATGGTCACCTCAAATTATGCACTAATAAGAGCAAATTCCTAAGGCTCGTTTTTCCCAGTGTTGTAGTTTTCAATGCATTTTCAAATGGAAGCTGAAAAGGATTCCAGAAGGAAACGATTTAGTGAGATTCAAGAGGAACGGAAATATCCTACTTGGAGTAATATATGTTTGTGATATAGACAGAAAAAAATATTCCTGTAAATTTACATTATTTATCATGTACCAAAAGGTATCATGATAACTGATGTATATTTACATCAGGTTCATTGGAAATTTACATGAGATTCATTGGAAATTTACATAAGTTTTGAAAATTTACATTAGTTTTGGAATTTACATTACTTTTGGAATTTATATTAGTTCAAATCAACTAATTCGGATTGGCCAATGGGAAGGAGAAGCTCGACTTGGATTGCAGTAGGAAAAGGGTATGACCTATTTTCTATTTTAAAATGAATGAAGCGGGCAGCAAAAGGAAATTCGGATTTTAAAAAGTTGTTTCACAGGTAGGGGACGCTTTCTCGTCGACGGCCAAGTGGAATAACGCTGGACTGGAATCGAACAGACGACGGGTAGGATGTTCGGTGTTACTGCTGCTACCCGCTGCCGACTGAGCCATCTTCGCATTTTATAAACGAGCGGCTGAAGCATCAACTTGTTCAGGTCGAGTCTCAGGCAGTGGGCCAGCGAAGTATGAGAGCGATAGAAAGAGAACCAAATATAACTATTTTTAGTTCGGGTAGTTTTGAAGTCAACGTTTGGCAGAAATACATTGGATTATGATTTACATTAAATAAGAATTAACAGGAAGCTGAACACGGGTAGAAATTCATCAGATTTGTGTTTCCATGCTCAACGTTTCCATTAGATTCATGATTTACATTAGATTTAGATTTACATTGGAGTAATTCCCATGACTTTTTACTCTTTGTCCCGCCCGTGTGGATCAATCGGACCGCGCACTGGCTCACAATCCAGAGGTTGCTGGTTCGAATCCCGCGGCGGGCGCTCTAAAATTCTTTGTGTGAATATGGGTATTCGGCGCCGTCGCTCCGTGCCATACTCTAGTACACTTAGAAGCCCAGGGCGGCGAAGTCCTTGTAGTTAAAAAGGAAGACACTAGTGGTTGGTACTAGCAATGGTGGCCGACAGCTATAAAGTCAACTTCGTTTTTTTTTACTCTTTACATCATATTTTAACATTACATTGAGTGAGTTTACATAAGAAACAGTAATTACGTGCTGTGTAAATTTACATATTTTTTTCTATGTAGGGTACAAACTTGGAGTAGTGTTATTTAAAAACATATAATGAACTTCCTTGTTTTCATTGAAAAAAATATTTCTGTTGTAGCATGAAGTTAAGTATTTTTTAACATAAAAATGATTTTCTTTTGTAATTTTACGAACATCTCTTGACAGTTTCATAAGCCTTTAAAAAAATCAGTTCAAATTAATAATAATTCTGACTAATTCCGCATTATTTCACAACTTTTTTTTTTTTTGTAAATGTTCTCCTTTAAGATCACAAGTTACCTATTACCTGCTCTAGTGACAGTGCTTGTTAGTTCATTGCAGAACTGTCCTACCTGAACAATTTTCTGTGTTTACGATTTTTTTTTGAGATTTTAAATTTTTGTTTTTTTTATCATACTTTTCCCATAGATTCCGATAAATCGATCGATTCAATACAAATTTGTCAGTTTGTGAAATGATTTTCTGATCGATTTGGTATCTGTGACAAAGTTGTAGAATGTATAAAAAAATATTTATTGAATTTCAAAATCACTCCAAATAAAAACATTCAAGCACACTTGAAATGATAATTGCGATTTTAAATTTAGACAAAATGAAAATCATTGATATTTTCTCACCTATTTAACATTTTTATCGATTTTGTTTAAACAGTGCACATAATTTAAATTTCAAAACCATTTTTGGATTAAAAAAATGTTTTTTTGCTCAAAACTTTTCAAAATAAATCTGATAAAAAATTAACTAGAAAGTCAGCATTTTGTTTCCACGTAGGGGAGAGTGGGGAAACTTGATTCCTTTTTTTTGTATCGCACATAACTCTGTCAATTTCTCACAAAACTATGATCTTTTTGCATGAATTGAAAGCTTAAACATTCAACTATGTTTGGCTGATAAGGGTATTTCATCAGATAAACTCTTAGAATAATGCCAAGCGTTTTATAAAAATATTTTAAACCGGCATTTTCAAAATGTTGGGGGTAATTTGATCCCCCTTTCAACATTTTGAAGAAATCTTAAGCAAAATGTTTCTTATTATTCCAAACTTTTAATTTTCTATAAGATACAGCAATTTCACATTAAAACTGTACGTTTGTGTTCAAAATATAACAAGTTTAGCATGTAAAATATTTAAAAACTTAAAATTTTCCTTTTTAGACCAAAATTGAGCATGTTTACAAAAGCTGGTAATTTTTGTTTACAAAACTTTTGAAAAATGGTTCAAACTGCAGTTAGTTATGTACAACTATACTGAAGGAAACTATGTACGAAAACCCAGCCAAATTATTTAATCTTGAGGCTGATTCCAGTGACTGTAAAAATGCAGGGATCAAGTCTCCCTAAACGCACTTTTTTAAACAATTGATTGTAAAAATAGTATGTAACAATTCATGTATAAAAATATTTTTTTGAATAATTTTTGAGTGTTTTCTATACTTATCAAAACAAAGAAAAAAGATCTCTTGGAAGTTTTTTGCAGCACTTCTTCGAAAAATGTGTGTAACTCAATCTAAACATTTTTTATTTATTTATTATTTTTTCTTTGTTTTCTACAATGAGTTTTAGTCAATTTCGCACAACTTTCTAGAACAAAGCTAATTGTTTTACCCACATGCTGACGAGATACAGGCTTGGGATCAAGTCTCCCCGGGGATCAAGTCTCCCCACTCTCCCCTACTGATTTTTTTCTTGAATGTCCTAACCATAACCTACAACTTTTCCGAAAAAAATCAAATCATAATGGACACTTTAAATGAGAAATTAGTCAAAGAAAATATTCATAGTCAGGTACCTATCCTTTCAGAATAGTCCTCATCAATACCTATAACTTTGCCAAAGACACCGAATCGATCAGAAAATTCCTTCAGAAGTTGCAGATTTTCAAATATTAACAAACCATTTTTGTACAAAGCAAAAAATCCGATGGTTAAATGCACATCACCTTCGTCAAAATAAACACTTAATATTACACACTGCATGTACAATTTTTGCAAACACAAAAAAAAGTTGCAACCGACGGGATTCAAACCCAGCACCAACAGTAAGAACTGGCGCCTTAGCCCACTCGGCCATCAGACCGATGAAAAGCTGTAAGGATAAAAGCATATATGAGCTTGACATTTCGGTTAAGTAGATTTCCCATACTGATGGTCTACATATTTCAGGGTGTAAAATCGCATAAAATTGCATAATATAATGCAATATTTATTTTACACCCACGCCTTTTACATGCAGCTGGATTACTACTTTTTTAGCTGTGTATGAACAACTGCCAAAATTGTATGAAGCCTTGTATGGGTGAACCCTTTTGGTCAAAGGGAAGGTCTCCATAGAGTTTGAGCCAAATAAAAAAATACAAATAGCATAAAATGGTTAAATCGTCCGATCTCGTAGAGAATTGATCATTTGTTTTATTTCTTATTTTGTTTTTATTTTTGTCAACAAAAATAAAAATCACAAAATAGGGGAAATATACCTATTTTAATCACTCTAAGCCGTTCGACCAATCCTCATCACTTTTGCCGTTTTCCGCTATTAAATCAACATTTTCAGATGTATCAACAATGAAGAGTTGCTTGCTCACTTTTATTTGAGCTATTTATTACTTTGGAACAGTCAAAAACACTTTATGAAAGCTGTAATTCATGATCAAAGTGCTGATAGGCCGATAATAGAAATAGGCTGAGAAAGGGTATAGTTCCCCTATCCGACCCACCAATGTTTCGGGCACCCCTGCTGTAATATAATCATTTCGAATGTGTAGCCATTGGAAGGCTGTAAAATTTAATATAAAAAAATATTAGGAATTTGAAGATGATTTGAACTCTTAAAATAAGAGTTTTAAATTACACAGAAGCGTAACAAATTTAAAAAAAAATTAATCGTGATCTAAACTTTGTTCAACCAATCCAATACCAATCCGGCAGTGAAATTACGGGAAAGTTCTTACCAAATGGAAACAAGGTTTTTTTTAATGTAAAGATGACTAGAAATTAATAAATTTGTTAAAAATTAATTACCGTCACAGTTGATCATCAAACTGACGAAAATTCTGGGAAAGCTTCCAAAATCATCAAATAATTCCCCGGATAACAAGTCGTTCCTCAAACGACGAATGCCCAAAACAGCTCGGTGTGAAGTGATTTAAATTACCGTCTGACAAATTGTGCCAGCAGCTCTGTCCTCATCGCGGCGGGGCCAACATTTTGACGCGAATTACTCCGCGGATAAACCCGCTTTATAAATCATAATAAATGGTGAATGAAATGTGCTTTCTCCCGCGGCGGACTAGGCTGCTAACCTCCCGGCCGGTAGAAGACTGCGGCGGAAGCAGAAGCGCTTTACCCCCAGGGCAAGACAAATGATGTGACCTTTTAATATTGGAAGTAATTTGACATTCATCAAAGAATCACCAATGGGCGCGCTCCAAACCCACGAAAGGTGATTTATGATGTGGGCGAAAAGTGAAAGAGTTTTGCTGAATTGGCGAGGGAAAGTTGTTTAAAATTATTAATTTAAAAGTTTACTTTTTTATTTTATAATTATCAATATTTTCAACAAGCAAAAATGATGCACGAAAACGACTGATTAGAGTCATACAACTTTTGGACCGCATCCATTTCACTTCAACAGCTCGCCACAATAAGGAAACAAATGTTTTATTGCCGGCTGCCAAAATGAAGGCAAAAACTGTCAAACTATCTAGCAAAACCAGACGTTCGGATAGTTTTTCCTTGTTCTGTTTCCGTTCAAAGAAAAATTAAAACTTTTCTCTTTCCATTTTCGCTGCGCGTTGACGAAGAGAAGAAAACTTTTCACCCGCCATCGAATTATGGGGTAATAATAACGTAACTTTTTATTCTCCTCTTTTTCGAGAATAGCTCTTGAGCAGCAGATTTATGCCAAGCAAAGACACGTCCTGAAATGCTCTCGTCCTCCCCCATACCAGAAGAACTATCACTCTCGACACAAAGTGTCGTCTTGGAGGGGAAAACTTGAGTAGGCAGAGAAGACGATCCACACAAACTCGCGCGCGGCTCACGATCCTGGAAATGTCCCACCCCTAATGTAATTATGGTTTTATAAAATTATTAATGAGACTTTCTTTGTTTTATATCATTTTCAGGCACGCTGCTGCCGCGTTTGTGGTGGTGCTGCCAAACAGTTTCAAACTTGAGACAGATTTTCCGTCCACTTTTTCCATCTGTCATCATTTTTCTTTTTCTTGGAGAGTAATATTAATACAAAGTTCAATCAGACGCTGGGATAACGACTGTGGGACGATGGTAATTAAAGAGTGATTTAAAGGGTTGACGTTGAGAAAGGAGTGATTATCCAAGTAATTAACTGAACTACTTCAAGCTTTGAATACTGCTTTTTTGTAAGCATGACAGAATATTAAACTTTTGAATATCCTCAGATTTTTTAAATGTCAATTCAACAAGTTTAAATTGAAAATTTATGGCCAACCTGGGCTGGTGCGAATAACCAATCTTGTTTTTTGTTTTTTGTTTTTTTGTTTTTTGTTTTTTGTTTTTTTTTTGTTTTTTGTTTTTTGTTTTTTGTTTTTTGTTTTTTGTTTTTTGTTTTTTGTTTTTTGTTTTTTGTTTTTTGTTTTTTGTTTTTTGTTTTTTGTTTTTTGTTTTTTGTTTTTTGTTTTTTGTTTTTTGTTTTTTGTTTTTTGTTTTTTGTTTTTTGTTTTTTGTTTTTTGTTTTTTGTTTTTTGTTTTTTGTTTTTTGTTTTTTGTTTTTTGTTTTTTGTTTTTTGTTTTTTGTTTTTTGTTTTTTGTTTTTTGTTTTTTGTTTTTTGTTTTTTTTTTGTTTTTTGTTTTTTGTTTTTTGTTTTTTGTTTTTTGTTTTTTGTTTTTTGTTTTTTGTTTTTTGTTTTTTGTTTTTTGTTTTTTGTTTTTTGTTTTTTGTTTTTTGTTTTTTGTTTTTTGTTTTTTGTTTTTTGTTTTTTGTTTTTTGTTTTTTGTTTTTTGTTTTTTGTTTTTTGTTTTTTGTTTTTTGTTTTTGCCTTCCTCACCTTACTGAGGAAAGGCTATAAAATCACTCGGAAAATGAACTTTTTAATGAGAACTCCTAGACCTACCTTCATTTATACATATCGACTCAGAAACACCAGCTGAGCAAATGTCTGTGTGTTTGGCTGTATGTAGACATGTGTACCAAATCAATGTCACTGGAATATCTCTTCACAGGCTCAACCGATTTTGGCCGGAATGGTTTTAATCGATCCGTCTTAACGTCCCCTACGTTGCTATTTGAATTCATGCAGTTTAATCATGTATTTAAAAAGTTATGTTAAAAAAACTGTTCCATATAAATTTGAAATTATGGTAAAAAGGGTGGTTTTTTCATAAAACCCTAACATAATATATATTTTTAGAAAGCATATGAAAAGGCCTTCCAGGTGGATTAAAAAAGAAAGTGATCAGACTTACCTATCCAAAGTTACGAACTCTTATTTTAATGGGGAAGAATAACGTAACCTCACTTATTTTTTATATATATTTTTTTCTAATTTTGTTTTGGGTCTGAAATTCGGATGCACAGGGTGGCCCAATCAAAAAATCGTGTAATGACAGTCGATGATCGACAAATAGAGCTGTACCCCAAAGAAGACTACTTTTTAACCAAACTCAAATGCGGAGTAAAACAATCCGTTTAGGGAGCATTTTCATATTACGTAACGCAGACGACGGTTTTGTTTATAAATTGTCTCCGCGATTTGTGACGATATGTTTGGTGAAAACAGTGTTGTTTTTTGCTTGGAAAGTTAGTTATATGTTTTTCATGTCGAAAATTTACTAACACGTAACACATTCGAACCTCTGAGTGAAGGGGATTGAAACATCGAATTGGGTCTGGGGGTGAAATTGGGTCATACAAAAATGCTGAAATTTGTAAGAGCCAACTTCACCCCCAAGACCCTGATGACGGTATTTTAATTCGAATCATTCTGTTAATTTTTTTGGCATAAATATGATTAGGGAGTGTTAATGTATTACGTAACGCAAAATTCTGGATTTTTAACCCCCCCTCCCCTTCATAACAAGTCGTAACAGATGAACTATCCCCCTCCCCCCTGTAACGTGTAACACTAGGTTATTTAGCATTTTTTATGAATGCCTATATGAAAATTTTGCGTTACGTAACATAATTTTTCATCATCACCGTAACAGACGCCGACACCCCCTTCCTCCATAACTGCGTTACGTAATAAAAGAACGCTCCCATTATTCCTTTTCTTCATAATTTTGTTTTTGCGTGTTAACGATCTGGAGCTGTCATTTTCTTGAATGTATGAAAATGTAAACATGTTTCGAAAATCTAACTCGAAAAATCCGTGTCCCGTCGTCGTTTGCGGTGAGTGGAGACCCCTGCGGAGATGTTTCAAATGTGTGCCAGATCCAAGGATGGTGTACCTCGCGGAGTCGACCGGTGGAGGAGTATGTTTTGGAAACAAAATTTATTGATGGGCAGGTGGCGCTCAACGACTCCGCTTGGAGGTGGCCATGGCGAGGGACTGTCTTGTGGTGAACCGGTCCAAACATCCTTCGACACGTAGTAGTCGGGACATCGAAGCGGTGACCGGGGATCTCCCCGCGTCCACTGGTTTAGGTGGTGAGGCTCCGCTGACAAACGGTGGAAATTACATTGGTCGGGATGACGGTATCATCCGCGGGAATTGCGGGGATTGCGTCATGCTGTACAGCACTAACATTTTCTACAGCAAGCTCGGGAGGCTGAAGCAAGTGTAGTTGCCCGGAATACTGATGATATAATGTCGCAGCGGAAGACTATCTCGTGGAGGACCTCGAGATAGTCTTCCGCTGCGACCGTCTCCTGGGGGAGAAGATCGTCGTGATGTAGGTGATGGCTGCGTTAGTGGCTGGTTACACCTCTCCAGTCAGCTCGTTACAGGCTTGTTCAAAATGCCCTCTTCCACCGGCTAATTCCGCAAGGTCCACTTCCAGGTGCCTGCTGCGCGTTGGGAGGTGAGCAGTTGTCAGTAGCAGCAACATCATATTCATCCGCTTCCTGCAGTGTTTAGTTTTCCTTTTCTAGCAGGATTAGCTTCGGAACCGGCTCTAGAGCGAAAATAATCATCGAGCAGTTGATCAGCAACTGGGCGTCGAACACCTCTGAAGGGACCGATGGGACCGGTGACCCGTGAGTTGCTTTTAGGAAAAAAACGAAATGGAAACAAAATCCAACCACGCAGAAAAAATCTTGTTTATGTTGACAATGTTTTGACGTTTACACGCTTATGTGAAAATACTCATGAAAATAATAGAACAATCAACTAGGGATCCTAAATAGGGAGATTGGTCGAAGTGAATTTATGGACTTTTTTTTATTGCGGATTTCAAAGATTTTTAGACAATCGTGCAATTTGTGGAAAGCTCTCCAACAAAGTGCACACCTCAAACTACAGCAGAAAAAAAACTATCCAAGACACACACCCTACTTTGAAACTGCTCTAAAGTGGTCGAAAGCAAAAAAGCTCAGGTGAACTACAGTCGAACTGCAGTCTGAATAGGGACAGCACGTTTTAGAGTACTTGAAAACTTCACATTTGGGAATGAACGAACACATTTTGTTGCTCTGAATTTGGTCTAACCGAAAACACTTCAAAAAAACAAAATATTAGGCTGCATCATTGCTAGAACTGCTGTCCCAATTCACCCCAGATGACGGTATCCAATCCAAGCGAGAATTTGCCTTTACGCACAGCAAAACCTGGCAGTGTTGTCAAGCTCGAAACATACGTTGCCAGATCGATTTAGCCGTGGATTTAGCTATGTATGGCAATTGGGTCCTAAAATGAAGCTTAGATTGCTGATATTATTGTTTACAGCGATAAAGCTTATTTTTCTGAGTACAATGACCCTTTGTACGACCACAAAGAGTTTAAAATTGATTTTTAAATCAATTGGGTACTAAAGCCCTATGTAAATTTTTATGTACAACGGTAAAAAACACGATTTAAAACCATTTCTGATCACTTTTTTTCATTTTAATGCAAAATTTTTTTTTTGACAAGACAACATTTTTTCGATGGATCAACTATGGTCCCCTTGGAACGAGCTGTCAAGTAGAAGCTTTTCTGTCAAGAAGGACCGCGAGGTTAATTTTTCAAAATTGATTTAAAAATCCATTTTAAACTCTTTGTGGTCGCACAAAAGGTCATTGTACTCACAAAAATAAGCTTAATAGCTGTAAACAATAATATCAGCAATCTAAGCTTCATTTTAGGACCCAATTTTGAAAAAATTAACCTCGCAGTCCTTCTTGACAGAAAAGTTCCTACTTGACAGCTCGTTCCAAGAGGACCATAGTTGATCCATCGAAAAAATGTTGTCTTGTCAATATTTTTTTTGCATTAAAATAAAAAAATGATCAGAAATAGTTTTTTTTTACCGTTGTACATAAAAATTGACATATGGCTTTAGAACCCAATTGCAATTCTAGAGTTATTTTTTTTTATTAGGTCCTATAAACATATGAAAGACAATAGTTTATTGGTCCTTTAAAAAAAACTCTGGAATTGGGTCCTAAAATGAAGCTTAGATTGCTGATATTATTGTTTACAGCGATAAAGCTTATTTTTCTGAGTACAATGACCCTTTGTCCGACCACAAAGAGTTTAAAATGGATTTTTAAAACAATGTTAAAAAATTTACCTCGCGGTCCTTCTTGACAGATAAGCTCCTACTTGACAGCTCGTTCCAAGGGGACCATAGTTGATCGATCGAAAAAATGTTGTCTTGTCAAAAAAAAATTTTACATTAAAATGAAAAAAAGTGATCAGAAATGGTTTTTGATCGTGTTTTTCACCGTTGTACATGTAGGGTCCTACGCGATGCAAGTCGCCAAACTTGTATTCATATTGCACCACACCTTACATGCATATCGCGTTTACACCACACCTTGCGTGCAAGCCTTTGTGTTCGATTCTGACATAAGAGCGCGTGGCTATTTAGTCGAGAGAAAGCCACCGGCCGGATCGGACAGGGAGCGACGACGCGAACCGATGGTTAGCGGGCGGACGGGTGAAAGGCCATCGGTTATAATCGGAGTGAGCACAGGAAATCTAGGACACTACAATTGGCGACGAGGGTAAAAAAAAAAGAAAAAAAAAGAATGGAATTTCGGCATGGTAAATTGTGCTTTGAAGGTGAAATTGATGTTTTGTTTATAATAAACAAAAACAACAAAAGGATGTAGTGAATTTTGTGAGGAAAAAAAATATGTTGTGCTGTTGTGAAAAAAAGGAGAAAAATGTTGTGGTTGGGTTTGTTTTGAAAAAAAATGAGTTAGGAAAGAAATTTAAAACAAAAATAAAAAGAAAATGCGAGGTTTGGTAATATTTTGTTAAGCTGGCGGCAGCAAGTAACGACGGGAAACTGTTTTGCTTCGCATGGAAAATAAGTGAATTGCTTCGAAATGTTGATTTGATTGCGACTGAAAAAAAATAGTGTGGCTTATTGCGTAGTTTATATTGAAAGTAGATTTGTGAAAGCAGATTTGGAGGAATCTAAAAAAAAGAAAAAGATGGGGTTGATGTGCATCATGGCTTCAAACAAAAGGAGCAAAATTTGGCGGAATTTTAGCGGTAGCACTGGCTTGTTTGTACCAAAGTTTATTAACAGAATTGTACAGAACAGTACAGTACTGATGTGGAAAATTGTGATGTGAATGACTTATGTTTGTGGCTGACTGAATGCACAGAAAACCACCAATAAATGAAACTGATAAAAGGTAAGGGTTTAATGCCAGCGAAGATCGATATAAGGTTTGGATATTTTTAGAAGTGTAAGAGATCGATGCCGTCGAGGATCGATACGATTTTCGGCCATCGTTGAGATGTGCAATAGATCGATGCCTGCGTGGATCGATATGAGGTTCGGCCATCGTTGAGATGTGCATGAGATCGATGCCTGCGTGGATCGATAGGAGGTTCGGCCGTCGTTGAGACGTGCAAGAGATCGATGCCTGCGTGGATCGATATGAGGTTCGGCCATCGTTGAGATGTGCAAGAGATCGATGCCTGCGTGGTTCGATATGTGGTTTGGATGTTTCTTAAAAGTGCAAGAGATCGATGCCTGCTAGGATCGATATGAAGTTCGGCCGAAATTGAAAAGTACATAGTATATCGTACCAGCATGGATTAATATAAGATTCGTTATAGTGAGTTTAGTTCTGCCGTCTTCCAGACGGGTTCGAAATTGAAGTCTGGAGGTCTCGATGTGTGAGAACTTTGTCCATGCAGATGTCAATGTTAGAGTTGTTTGTTACTTAGATGGTCACCTAAGAACTTAAAAAAAGGGGGGTGTTGGAATGCTGAATTATGTGCAGCGGGTATTTCAGAGACTTTAAAAGCTCTTATTGTTGAAAAAAAGCATCATTAAAATCTTGAAAGAGTTTGATGGGTTCACTAGTGATTGGCGGGATAGTGTTTCTGAAAAGGAGTCATGTAGATATGACATGTTCAAAGACAGGATTCCAGCGTAGAATTATGAACTTCTTTTGACACCGAGATTGGAACAGTAGACGTGTTATTCGACATAACAGTCGCTTTTAAAGCATGATAGGTAAAAAAAACGAAGAAATTTGTTAGAGAGGATGAGAAGTGTTATGCTGTTAGTGTTAACGGAATGATTCTATAAATTGATGTTGTTGTAAAATTAATAAAGGTTGATGATTTAGCAATGTAAACAGTAAAAGGCAAGTATGCTGTTACAATGTGGCTGACAAGCTTCGCAGTACAAAGCAGGAGGTCTATAATGTGATTAAAATGGCACGATGAAGGTTCAATAAAACAAGGTTACAATAATTGAAAGAGCTATTGCTGAATAAGAGGTAAATGAGCTGCGGCGAGCATGTTTTGATATGTGATTTTGATCTTAACAAATGTAACAACTATATGCAGTTACTCAGGATTTGTGGACAAACTTTAACAAATTTATGTAGAGCGGAAGTGTGAATGAATAACGGAACTTCGAAGTTGCAACATTTGGAACAACTGAGTACTAAAGTTTCAACAATTTCTTTGTTAAGGGGATGAAGGTTTGGGTCACTTTAAGCAAACAAGCTCGAGAAGGAAGAACAACTATAATGTAAGTGAATGTGAAGGATCAGCGGAAGCAACCCACATTTAGTGTCTTTTATGTGAGTAACCGAAGTTCACGCGTGGAATGTAATGTTTGGAAAATTGGTTGCAACTTCTAGTGATTGGAGTTGTAGAAGATGCAATGCATAGATTGTTTTGAAGCCCATGGATTGTTTGACAGATTAGAGAAAAATAAAAGCAGAATTGTTAGGAAAAAGCGCTGACTTATACGAGACGGTTACACCAAGGTGATTTGAAAAAAAAAGTTTCAACTTGTCCACTGAGGAAGTATTTTGATACGCGAGTTCAGCTACGGTTTGGTTAAAGAGATCCGCGTCATTGATACATGTCGTTTTTGATCATGAATGCAATATGTGAGTGTATTGTCCGTTTCTCTTGAAGGTACACACCACGAGGCGTTTCAGAATGTGCTGTAGACAGTGTCGTCCGTGATTTTTCTGTTCTTTTAGTGCATTATAGTGGGATTTTAGAACGTGCATTTATCGAAAGTGCGGCTGGTTTGCCACGTGTCTTTTCGGATAAAACGGTCAATATCAATATTAAAGGGTAACAAATATAAAGGGGAATCTTTAGAGAGTAAACAATATTGCTATCGATGGTAGTTGCCAATGAGATGGTTTTTTTCATGCTTTGGTGAGGTTTCTTAATGTTATGTGAGAGATGATCGCATGGCAGTTTGATTCTTCTAATCATGTTTTGTATGTTAAAATTTGGATGAGAGAAAAACGTGGAACGTCACATTTTGTGACTATCGTGTTCCGATTGTTGACAGATTCTTTACTAATTTAGTTTAAACTTCCCACACAAATTGCTGCCCACATCGGACATTTTATCGAGACATTTGCTAGACATCTATCAGTAATGAACATTTGGGTGATTTAGCTTTGCCAGCGAGACATCTCATGGACATCTACGAGCCCGTCGTGACTGAGGTGGAGCATAAAAAAAAGGATTCACTTTAGTTCGGATGTTCATCTTAAGATAAAGAAAATCAAATTCCAAATCGAGCTTCTAATTTTAAATGAATTTTACTTGAAAGAAGTCAAAGAATTTGTTATAAAAAAAAAAAAAAAACTTCATGTTGGAAAGGGGTGTACAGGATTGCAATGATTGTTTGTTTGATTATTTGTTATATTTTGAATTGAAAGGAAAGGTAACGAAGTTTATGAGTTTTTAGTATTGCGCTTATTTCTTACCGAACAATTTTAGTCTTCTTTATTTGGTTATACAGTATATTAGTCAGAAGCAAGTTCGTGGAGAGAGTGAATGTTATATTTTTGAAGGTATGTTCAAGAATAGGATCATCTGTAGATTTGACAGTTATTTGTTTTTTTTTTATTAAGGTAAGATGGGGGTGTAGGGTCCTACGCGATGCAAGTCGCCAAACTTGTATTCATATTGCACCACACCTTGCATGCATATCGCGTTTACACCACACCTTGCGTGCAAGCCTTTGTGTTCGATTCTGACATAAGAGCGCGTGGCTATTTAGTCGAGAGAAAGCCACCGGCCGGATCGGACAGGGAGCGACGACGCGAACCGATGGTTAGCGGGCGGACGGGTGAAAGGCCATCGGTTATAATCGGAGTGAGCACAGGAAATCTAGGACACTACAGTACATAATAATTGACATAGGGCTTTAGTACCCAATTGGGTCCTAAAATAAAGCTTAGATTGCTGATATTATCGTTTACAGCGATAAAGCTAATTTTTCTGAGTAAAATGACCCTTTGTACGACCACAAAGAGTTTAGAATGGATTTTTAAATTAATTTGGAAAAATTAACCTCGCGATCCTTCTCGACAGAAAAGGTCCTACTTGACAGCTCTTTCCAAGGGAACCATAGTTGATCCATCGAAAAAATGTTGTCTGGCCAATATTTTTTTGCGTTAAAATGAAAAAAAGTGATCAGAAATGGTTTTTAATCGTGTTTTCTACCGTTGTACATAAAAATTTACATAGGGCTTTAGTACCCAATTGTCTGTTTCCCTCGACAATCCCCCCTCCAACTGCGTTACGTAATAGAAGAAGGCTCCCTTAAGAACTCACCCTGTTTGAAAAATGTCGCACGTCGTACGAGTTGTCGCACGGTTTTGATTTTACCGTTTCGATATCGATTGGTCGAAAGGACGACAAACGTACGACAAACACTCGACATGCCCGACATTGTTTTTTCCATCGATTTACCTTCAATTCGACGTCGATTCTCTTTAGTTGATTTTGTTCGGACTTGATTGCAACCGAGTCGAACCAGTTGTTGTTGGTTTTAGGCTTTGGGAGGATTTTGATCAGTTTAAAGGTAAGTTGTGTTCTAGGTTGAAATACTTTTTCTGCCGGAAAGTTCCGGCCGGAGTAGGCGAGCGACCGAATCAAATGGTCTTGTATTCCAGATTGCGGTCTTCGTGGCGGTATAGGAGGAAGAGGAGGAGGAGGAGGACGGGAAATATGGTTTACTCGGCGGGCCATTCCGGAAGACGGAACGGGAAGGAACCAGTTTGCGATCGAGGAAGCAGTTAGTGTTTGGTGTTTTACTTTCCGTGGGAGGTTGCTTCGCATATCTAATGGAACTGGTGAGTCATGTTTTAGAAACGATGGAGGAGGTGTGCTGGGAGTGCGATTGGACGATCGAAATAAAAAATAGGATGAACATCACAAGTTCTTAACTTTTCAATCCAATAATTCCAAACTGAAAAATTAAAAAAATCTAAAATACTAAAGCTTAGAAAAACTTTAACGCTGATTTGATTTGATAATTGTAAAATTAAATTATAAAGTTTTTCATTCTTAATTTCAAATTCTAGCATTCCAGAACTTAAGAATGCAAGAAATTGAAAATTCTAAATTTATTTAATTTCTTGATATTGTGCAAATTGTTAATATTCTTAAATTCTAGAATTTATTAATTTAAAATTCTCAAAGTCTTCAAACATTTAAAAAAAATTAAATTCTTAAATGTGAAAATTTTGAAATTGACGAAAAATTAAATACTAAAATTTCCTAATTCTTAAATACTAAAATTCTAATACTTAAATACTAAAATACTAAAAATCTAATATTATAAAATTCTTAAATTCCCAAAACGTAGGTCGCGCGAGTTGGAATTTTGAACTCGAAAATTCAAAAAATTATAAGTTCTAAAATTCCAAAATTGGAAATTCTAAAAATGCTAAAATTTAAATTACTTATATTTTAAATAAAAATATCGAAAATTCTATTTGTTTTAATTATAAAGCATTTTAAAAATTGGTAAGTTTCTAAAAATTCTAAAAATTAAAAAAAAATTGCACATTGTTGATAATTTTAAATAAAATACAAATTTTAAAAATTCTAAAAATTTAAAAAATTGCAAAATACAAATTATTCAAAATTCCAAAATTTTACAAAATATATTTTTTTAGTTTTAAAA
>NW_026292920.1:0-25000 GCF_016801865.2 Culex pipiens pallens | reverse complement strand
ACATGTGGCATTTCCAAATGAGACAAGCTGGGACAAAAAAGTAATTTTAACTGCTTCTTTTCCTCCCTTTCCCCTTTGCAAAGCCGAGCACACCCTGGCGGTGACTGGCGGAAACAACTTATTTCTTGAGGAAGAGGAAGCGTCGTGTGTCGTCGTTGCAAAAATTTAATAATGTGTCACTCGTAAGAAGTTTTCCTCGTTCGTAGCAAGTGAGTGAGCTTAAACGATTTTGTGAGTTTTTTTTCTTCCTTTTAATTGCAATAAAAATTGTGCGCTTCAGTACAGGTAAGACGATTAATTTTCTTCACTTTGTCAAGAAGATTTCAGGTTGTTTTATGGGTTTCTTTGAAAGTAGTTTAATAAAAGAGAGAAATTAAAAAGTCTTTTTCAAGCTTGAATTCTCGTGCGTGGCAAATTTATTCCATCATTTACTCCGCAGAAATCGAACCAAACTTGAAAACCTACTCAACCCTCCCGAAAAAAAAACCTCGTTAAAGGGGTAACTAATGTGGTGCTACACGATTCATATTTCATATGTCACGTACACTCCGGTTTCTCACATCATTCCCATCAATAACGCTGGCGCTGCTGCCAGCCATCCTTGGTAGATTTGGAGGGGGGTCCAACATTACACACATCATCATCGCCGTCGCCATATCTTGGTCGTCGCAGCCTCCTTTGACCTCCACCTCAACACCTGTCAGTCAGGCAGTGCTGCCAAACACCATCGGAATTGGTTTAAGGGGGTGAAACGCTCAAGGTTTGATATCATATCGCGCAATCAGTTATAACCTGTTATAACCTTCTTGCTTGGATGGCATCGTCGTCGGTGACGACGACAGTTTGCTTCTACTTCACAGGGCCTGCTGCGATGAATCTGATGTAAGGTGCTTTATTGCTGCATGTTGGAGAAGGGTAGAGGCATCCAAGTATGCCTAGATTTGTCAACGATGTGGTGATGACAGTAGCAAAGGTGAGTCTGGGTTGTAAAAGTAGTCGTCGTCGTCGTAGTAGGCGGTGATATCGGTTGATGGTTGTGGGCGTGAGAAAAACGGAGGAGTAATCCGGATCATGGATGTCAATCGAGTGTCGTCGTTGTAATATGGAAGTTTTATCAACTGATACTACAAGTGCTTCTTTTGAACCAAACACGAAATGGAAATTGAGTCGTGTTAGGGTGTAGAACAGATTTTGAGGTTATGAATTTCGAAGAATTTTTAAAAGGTAGCAAACGAAAATTTGTGGGATGGTGAACGAATATGTGATGGCTTATTCCTAAAATAATAGAAAGTCTACGAAAGCTAGCCTCACCCTTCAAAAATCCATTAGTTCATAGGTGAAATTTGCATCTCGACAATGATGCCATCACAGCCTTCAAAATCCAGATCACTCTACCTCGTGCAAAATTCCAAAATTCAAGCAAAATTCCAATTACTTTCCATCCGGATAACGCCGACAAACATGTCTAATGCGAAATTGAGCTAGTCATCCACGAGAAATTCCCTTCACATCTTCCATCTCATTTCAACCCATTTTGGGTGGTGGGACATCCCAGTTGGCCAGTTGACCTGACTCTGATATTACAGCACACTCAGTGCTGATATGCAGCCAGATCTGCATCGGTTAATGCACCACCAAACTTCAAAGCTGGCTGCTGTCATGGTGATTCTGGCATAACCGAACGTGGCTTGCTGAGATCGCCGGGTTTTTGGCAATCAACTAGATTTCGTTAGTGTTCCGTATTTGAGGTGTATTTTTCCCATGTTGAATAGGGGATTATGAGGTAAAAAAAATAGTTTTCCGAAATTAGTTTTTTTCAAAATAATTTAAGTAATATTTTACAAACATGCTGTGATTTGTAGAATTCAATTTTTTTTTTGTTGAACTAACTTTTGCAGTTTAATGAACTGCGAAGTACGCTACTGCAGAAATTCCACTCACAAATATTATTTTCAATGGTCGCCTCTGATGGTCACTGTTTTCGTGTTGGCAAGAGTTAATCCAGATGAAAGGTACCTCTCGAAAGTCATCAAACTAAAAGCTATTTCCGTCAGACTAGATTGAATTTGCCGAAAGTATTAAAATTTCCCGCAGTCATGTAATATTTGCTCACTTCTCGTTATGACTATCTAATAGATTCACTAAAAAAGAATCCCATCCAAAATCACCCTGAAACATCTCCCATCAATCAATTTGACCCTACCCCACAGCCGATAAACAAATAAAATATTGCAATCGCCCTGAGCGTGGTAACAGTTTTATTGAATGAAAACAACCCTTCAGAACATCACAACCCTTTTCCACCGAAAGCTACAAAATTCCACCCCCGTAAATTTCCACCTTATTTATCGCCGTCCATTTCCGGAAAAGCTCAACTTTTCCCCCCCTTCTTGTTGCTTTTTTCAGAACCTCCCAATCGAAGCAGTCTGTTTGCTTTTGCCTCCCTGTTAGACTGAAGTCCCGCGGTCGGGCGATTCAAAGCGTTATCTCTCGACGTCGATTATGTCCTGCCATTTTCGAGCGTTTGTCGTGCGTTTTTCAGCGTTTGCAAAAAACTAGGCAGGCGGTAATGAAATTTGTGACAGATCAATTTTGACTTCGGTTTTCATTCCGATAAGTTTTTGTTTCCTTCAACTAAATTCTAAGATTAAAGTGCAACCGAGCAATTCCCCCCGCACGGGAACCGGACGCGGCCAATTGCGCTGAAGGAGACTGTCATCGTCGAAGATCTTTCCAGAGAAACCGCGACGAAGGGTGTGGATTCGCATCTCTGACCAAGAGGAGAACAGGCTGTGCCGATGAGTGGTAAATGGAAGTGGTAAATAAATACAGATTATATTTGTTCGTTATAATATTGTACTGAAACTTCTTTTCTTTTAGACGGAAACAAACTGTACCTGCTAGTCTGTGCCAATATTGGCAAGCAGAAGTAAGCCGAAGACGACAACAAAAACTGTAAAGATCAGTATTTATACAGAAAAAAATAAAAATGGGCTTGTTTGCAAATAAAATCTCTTGTATTTACACTTAATTAACACAAAAATCCGAAACGTGAGCACCCGACAATGGCAGGACAACCTAAATAACAAAGTCGCCCGAAAACGGCCCGACAACGGCCCGTCAACGTCGATTTTCTCAAACGTCGATTTCGACGATCGTCGGACAAAGTGTTGCATATACGCACGAAAAGGGCCCGAATTCCGTCGGACAAACCGACGGAATTCGGGCCGTTTTGTCGAGCCGTCCGGCGGTTTTCGGGCCGTTGTCGGCCCGGTCCGTCTGTCAGGGCTTTTTGGGGCCACCACCGAAATGGACTGAGAAGAGCCTACTTTGACACTAAATTCGGCTGATGAGGGTGTTGACAGCGTGGGCTCTTTTTTCGATATTTTATGCATATTTTACATGTAGAGCGACCAGCCTGCTTCGATTTAACGAAAATGAAAAAATGATGATGAATGGAAAGAGTTTTGGTTGACAGATGGTTTGTTTTGTTTTTATTGCACTGGGATTTTTGTAATGCATTGTGTTTTGAACATTTTAGTATTCTGTTCAAGATATCTTGAATTTTTAAAATTTTATGTGTAGAAAAATGTATACCAATGAAATAAAAATAGATTTGGAAACACTGTCATTTTTAAGCAAAAAAGTTGACAATTTATTATGTTATGCTTCTAGAACCACATTCCTTTGGCCGAATTTATGCCATTGAAAGACTTTTCATCTGAGTCAACAAATCTAGAGTTTTTTTTAGAAGGGAGTTTAAGCTATGGGATTTCTTAGGACCTTTTCAAATTAGGACCTACTCTAGATATATTCATGTCTTCCAACACTGTCTTATGATTTCGATACTTAAGTTTAATTTCTGGTATACTTCTTGTGTGAACTTCGTTTTGCAACACCCAAATTGGCACCTTTTAGATTTAAAACTAAGCTCCTTAATCAATTTATGTTTGAGAATAAAGTTTATCGATAAGATGAAAGTAAATCGCTTCTGTAATTTAATCTCATGCCATTTACCAAGAAAAATGCACTCCAACAATACCATCCAGAATGTTTCACTCGAGAGGATTACCATTGTTGTGGCTTTTTTCGGTTGAAGGGAGGGCACATCCATCATTGTTAAACGAAGAATGACTCCACAATAATAAAGAGCTTGTGAAGTCACTTTACTTCACTCCTCAGCAAGTCCTGATGGACGACATTTACCAAAGCCAAATAAATTTATCTTGTGGGGATTTCTCCTTTTCAGAAATGACTCTTCTAGGGGATTGCATTCCGAAATGACACTCAAAGAAAAAAATCCCTTTCAGCATTCTGCATATCAAAAGTGTTGCAACTTCTCGGTCCCGTACAAAAGAGGCACCTTACCTGTTTTGTATGTGTTTCTTCAAGCAAAACTGCAAAATCGTAATGGAATGTGTTTTTGCATATTTTTGTGTTGCCAGCAAGCAGTTGTTGTTACAGCTTTATCTTGTTTCTGGTACGCTGGAGAAGAAAGGTTCTTTTTTTTGCGCTAAATATAATGTGAAATCCGGTGGATTTTCGTGCTGTCACCTTTTAACGTGCAGCAGATGGAAAGGACGCATTTTGAATATCCTGTACACCAGGGAAAATTTCTACTTAAATTCTTTGCCGTTATTTGAACATTCCAAGAAACAACTGCAATAAACACAATAAATGAAGTTTAATACATCACAAACAGTAAATTTATCCCACAAAGTTTTTCCTATTTACTGAAACTGTACAAACAATGGTCAGACAGGCGAAAAATTGTCTGTGTTGTGAGTGTCAGGAAGCAACTGCCTCAGTAAGATTAAACGCAACCGCAAGTTTTGAAACACACTGCACAAAGAAGCAACGAGAGTTTGACATTTGTTTGCACGGTGAAATCAAATTAGGCAACTTTTTAAAATTATTTAGTTTGGTCTGGCTAAAATGTCATCAATTTCATTTGACTTTTCTTAACTGTGCACTAACCTAACCAGAGTCAATGTTTGCAAAAATGTTGCATGTATGCGTCGTACCAACTGGTCCCGTCTGATATCCGGAAACTGTGCAAAGCCTTCCGAGTCCTGTCTGGTCTTATTTGCCAAAACGTGGTTAGCGAAGCGTCTGCGGTAAACCCACGTTCAAAATCCGCTTAGTAGGCCATGAGCTACATAGTTGAAACGAGAAGCCTACTACGATTACCAAAATTTCGGGTGAAATTTCCACTGCTCCCCGAAATTCGACCTCCACGAGTTGGAGGTCCACACCCATTAGGATAATCAGCTCAAGTGATGGTCCAGATTTCACAGGTTAATCAGTCGATCAGGTCGGATGATGGGAATTATTCACGCCACCCTGGCTGCTGCTCCTTCTGGCGCACCAGGATTTTAATTAGGGTCGTGTATGATTATGCAAATTATCGCCACCTGGCGCCGCAAGACCCTCTTTAAACCGACCTTGGGTTCGACAGGTTGTTCGAGGGGTTTGGGTCACGCGATTCCGGGAATGATCCCGGGGTTGACGGTTCGAGGGAGGTAATCGTCGCTATTAGAGGTATTAATTAATCATGAGTTTGCGAGAAGGGCCAATCACCTTCAATTGAAAGATTATTTGGCAGGTTGCCTAACCGTAATAAAAATAAAGTCAACATAACCTAAATTTTGTTTGCCAAATTGCTCTAATGAATTCCAAGAAATAACGCATCCTCGTGGTATAAATCAAACCAACCATTAAATCTAGCCAAGGAAGTGAGCCATTAAAGAGGCAAAAGGTTACCGAAAATGTGGAGAAATGTAATGGAAACGAAGAAATTTACCGATGGGAAAGCAAAGATCTTTAGTCATTATCATTAATTTTAAAATTTTCTGCGCATTTCTGTTCAAAAGTTTCTGGGCATAACGAATTTTCATCTAGAGAAAGAAGTTTTTCCTAAATAAATCGCTCCAAAATAATTTCAAATTAAACAAAATTTATTTATTCAGAAATGATACTGCTACCAAATGCAGCACTATTTTCACTGCAAATGTATCCCCAAAAAAGTAAACAAATTTCAAACCAGTGCTAACCGATGCATTTAACTTTCGACTCTAAAAATACACTCAACTGCAACTGGGTGGAAATCCAGCTGTAAAATGCAATCTCCACTTCCGCAGGTGTTTATTTTCCATCTGACCAATTCGAGAGATAAAATTTATGTTTTTACCGAACGAACCCCCTTTTTTGCAATCGTAGTTGGCCACATCCTTCCCTCACTTTACTTCCTAGTATCTGTCAAGGACTGCTTGGATGAACCCTCTGTTCTGAATACTGTGTTTGTCAATCTCCCAGCGGGGAATCCGTCCCAGCCCCAATAAATAACCCCCGGAATGAGGCTCTTGCAGGCACAGATTCCGGTGAATTATTCCGTAAACAAACCGTCGCCTGGAGGGGAATTAATAAAGGACGAATGAATGTTTGATTTTGGCACACTTCTTCGTCTTCTTCTAGCTTGGAAGTAGACCGGAAATCCAGGATTATTTTCAGAGACGTTACAGATGGCTCTGCTGAGACCTGGAGGGTGAGATTTATTCGTTTTGCTTTTAGGTTGCTCTGAAGACTGAGTGCCGAGAAGGTCTTTTGAAGAGACATCACATGAGAAATAAATTACATGAAAGTGACTGTAAAATTACGATAAGGAGAGTTGCACAATTACTTAGTGAAAGGATTTGACATTTAATGAAAAATTGGAGCCTTTTGTCAACTTTAAACTTTCTCAACATGTCAAAAAGCCAAAAATGTAATCAAATTAACGTAGATCTACATCTGCTAAACAAGGTTGTCACTACAAACGGCCCATCAAAGGTCACTTTAAACGTGGCTGCAAGTGTCAAAACAAATTCAGAAGCTTCAAGAAACAAAACCTCTATCATCTTGAAGAGATCGAAAGTGAAGAGATGCATCTGGTTGAGCTATTTATCATTCATGCCATTATTCATTCACGATGTCAAGATCCAAATCTTTACCAACTTCCTGGCCAAATCCGTATCCCACATTTTCAGGGCCTGTTTTGACCCACCTCTTTATGCAAAAATCATGACATACTGCAACAGTTCGGGTTTTATCAATCAGTGGACTTGCTGTTGCAAAATTTATGACGTTGAACGCAAGAGCACAATTAAATTCAATACATCGTCCCCATCAGGCATAATTTATGACCTCCTGCCACCCTTCCCTTTCCCATTTGGGGGCATAACTTTCGTTGTTTCCATTTGTAAATTGAGATTTTTACTTCGCACCACCATTCCCAACCACGCCTACTTGGACCCCCCCTCGAACGGTTGATAATGACAGTTGCAAAAAAAAAAATGGCGCTTGCTTGTTAATAATTCCCAGACCTCTGCCACGGTCCCAGCAAGTCATGACGATTACTCTCAATTAGTGGTTGTAAATAAATATATTGTTTGGGCTTGCTCGGCGTCGATAATTTCATTTCGAACAGGGAGTGAAATTTATTCCCGAGCGGATTTTTATGTTAATTTCATTTTTCGATCACATTTTACACCACTCGTGCCAGATTGAGGACCATTCAGACACTGATTGTGCGAAAATGTGCTTGATTCAAGTGGTCCTTGGTGAGTTTATGCAAAAATTCAATGTTGAAAAGTTATTCAAGCAGAATTTAAATTTAAAAACGGCCTCCGGCTCAAATCAATCATAAACTCAATGAGATATGACCATTTGAAAACCACCGCTCGAACTAGATGTCAACCAGGTGAGCAGATAAATCGTTCGACCACGAGGACCACAAATCAGTTGCAGCGCAAAAGTGATAACCATCAATTAGAGGTGGTTAGAAGTGGTTGTGTAACAAGCTGGGCGCAATTAGTGGTCGTTTTGGGGGTGATTTGTGACATCCTGCTTAGTTGAAATGACGAAATGAATGGAGCTAAATAATTTAAATTTGTAAGTTTTGAATTCAAAATGTTTATAACGTAGTCCTACGTCAAATAAATTTTCCTCAGTTGTCAATTTTTTACTTTATTTGAAGATGTTAAGAGACAGATTTGATATTTTTGAACAAGAATTGTTATTTCGATTTTAACGTAGAACTACGACGAAGGACTTAAATTATATCCATTCCAGCATTAAACGGAAAACGTTTATTTTCATTCCACGATTGTCATCTCAATTGAAAGCGTTCAAAGCGACCACTTTAGTGCAGAAAACGGAGCAGAATTCCGTGAAGAGTGTCACTTTTCGCCAGGACCTGCTATTCCGGTGAATCCGTCCACTGGATGTCAAAAGCGAAAAAATAGAAGAAAGAATGATAGAAATAAAATCGGTCCATTTCAAGGGGACGATTCTCCAACTCTAGGTCAAGTACCTTGCTCTGTAATCGAATCAGAACGTCGCCGTCGTCGTCCTCGAGATATATCTGCGAACCGTACTCGTCTCATGAGATCCAACGAACGCCATGGTTATCACGGAGCTGGGATGTGAAACGGAAATCGAAACTCACGGAAATCCCTCCAGAGAGAGGGTGAAGCACGTGATTCAGCCGGAAACGGAGTCGACAGGCGGATTTTGTTAAGTTTGGTTACCAAAAATTGTATTTTATAAGATTTCTAGCTTTGTAAAATATCACAAAATGTTTCGACAGAAGAAGTAGTCCCACGTCATTATTTCTAAAGGCATTCTGAATTTATGAAATTTAGGCTGATTTTGATCATCTAACAATGTTTAAAGCAAGATTGCTATTTTTAACCATTGCATCATTCAACCAGATTGACGTTGGACTACGTAATCGACAGTTTTTTTTGAAATTTTCAAGCATTATTTAAAACTAACCGTACTGCAAGAGATCTTCTGTTCAACAAAGTACGTGCCCTCCAAAGAGCTCACAAACGCCCAGCTCATGTGAGGAGAGCAGCTCACTTTGAATTTCACACGGAACAAAAACGTCAAACAGGAATCGACGATTGTGGCCCGCTCCCTCCCCTTGAATCGCGTTTTATTTGGATAACAGTGGCTCTTTTGCCCGGCTTTTTGCTGAACCATTGCTCTCGTGGGTGGCATTCTGACCCCCCTTTTCCGATTCAAGCATCCTCTCAGCGGATTTGTACTGATAAAAAAGAATTACACAAAAGGGTAGGGACGTGTGGGGTTGCCGAAAAAAGGGCACACACGTGCTGTTCTCTTGAAAGGGAACGAACAGACTGAATAAACAGAATCGGAAGCTCAGTGAACCAGGAACCTCGTGATCTATTATCGAGTGGTTTCGGTGGCAATTGAAAGACAACGAGTGTTTTGGGTTCACAAAAGTTACAACTTTTTCCCAATTCTTAGTAGGGACTTGTGAAGGGGTTTTTCGTTCTGTTTGTTGATCTAGCGAGAAAGTGCTCTCCAGCGGATTGGCCACCTTTCAGAGACGATGTTTTGAAAAAAAGATAAACAAATTAACAAATTGAAATAAAAGTCAACATTTTTGAAGGAATTGAAAAATAAAACAAGATTTGATCAATGCATGATTTCACCAATGCATTCAACTGAATCATATTATTTTTTTCGAAAGCGCAATTCCAAAAATTAATGCAAACATTTTGGGATCGAATTTTCCAAGAACCAAAACGCAAAACCGCTCATTAAGCTGCAAATTGAATCCAAAATCAGTCCCAATTCAACTGAAAATTGCGCCTGAATTTGCTCTCAATAACAACAATTATTGTGTCAAATTCAATTGTTTGATTCGCTTGACATCAAATTCCCAAATTTCACTCATTTGGTTTATTATGTATTGCTTTTTAGTTAACAATTGACACGCGTGAAATTAGAGCCAATAATTTTGGTTTCCTAAGCAGAAACCATGAAATCAATGTACAAACTGCAAATTGAAAAGCCAGCGATTCCATGGAATTGTACATTCAAAGCGCCCGGTGATATGCAATGCAGCTGCAGTACAAAAAAGCATACTTTCAGGGGAAGCAAGCAAAAAGCATTTCGTTGGAAAATGGAAAGATTTGCCGGATTTGCCCTTTGCATAGCATCTGCCTTTTCAGAGGAAGAAAGTCGCAGTAGGCGCTGAGCTCGAACTTTGAGCCCACCGCCTACTGCTGTGAGGGCAAAAGGAATTTCGGAACGAGGAATAAATTCCTTTGCCTTTTCTTTTCAGCGCAAACTGGGGCATGAATGTAAACACGGAAGAATAGTCCTCGGCCATAACTTGTATGGTCGAAATTTGAAATTTCACTTTGCGGTTGGGCGATCCTTTTGAGTGTGCATTTGAATTCCAGTTGGAATATTTTTGCGAAATTTTTCCCCACAGTTTTTCATTTCAATTAGTGGTTTGCAAGTAAATGACTCGTTTCCGGTTAAAGCAAAAGGGAACAAAGATATTTCAACTTTTTAATTTCCGAAATTTCCATCTTGTTTCGTCCCTCAAAAGCCAAATTTCATTATAACTATTTCCCCCCCTCGAAATGTCGAAAAGTGGAACGATATGCAAATCCCGTGATTAGCCAACCGAACCACAATCGCCATCGCGGGCAGCGATCATCATCAAGTTTGTGAAATTTGCAATTCAAATCGTTCGCAATCCAATCAAAGTGACCACGGAAAGAGATTGATTTCCGATTTTTCCACGATTCCGGCTCGCCTGCTGCGATATCGAATTTGGAGCTTTCGAAATTAATTTAGTGACGATTCGGACGAATTACAATTGGCAGAACAACCAGGAATATTCATTCGGCCCATTTGCATTCAATTCTCTCGTCTTCCCGTATCGATACTTTGCTAACAACCAACGCCCACAGCCGCCTTCTGTACCGTGTCCGGATCATTTTTCGCTAGTTTCCGGCTGCAAATAACATCACACTCGACGTCAATCACCCTGGAGCGCAAAATCAGCATCCTCCTTGTGGCATTATCCTTGTTTCGTGCCGTATTACAGTCATCCCTCATATTCGGAACAGTTTACAGATCGGCCAATGTTCAACAAATCATATAAAATCGATGATTGAACATAATGATTTGCTTTTACCTTCATGTGAAAGCTTTTCTTGCGATCTTTCGATTGATGTATAGACCGGCTATACATTTTTACGTTTTATATCAAGTTTTCAAAGAAAAACATTGACCCTTGAAATCCACAAATTCGGAACACTTTTTTCTTACGATGTAAACAAACTTTCTTTTCTCCCCAGGAGTACATATTTTTTTACAAAATAATGACTTTGCACTCTGAAACCAATAAAACTCATGCTTAGGAATGTTTTATGAATGGTCTGATAACTTTTTGTGAAAATATCAGTTAAATTCAGGTGTTCCACAATTGTGGGAGACACAATAACATCCCACAATCATGGAACAGGCAATTTGGAGGCAGTGTTTTGGTGCTCTGGATAAAATAGTCTTGAAACGCAGTTTTTGTTTAAAAAGTATTACTTTTACTAGTGAAATAGCAAGAGAATATCCAAATAAAGGCCTTAAAAATAGCAGGGTCGGTAGAAAAGTTGCATTTTGCATTCTATTGACAAATTACCACAAAAGTGTTCCGAATTTGTGGGTGTTCCGAATATGTGGGATGACTGTACTAGAAGCATCAAGTTCAGACCTTCTCCGACCGTCAATCGGAGTCGCTCCAAACTAGTTGAATAACCTCAAAAGTGTCCAAAGTCACGCCAAACTACAGAAAACCCATCAGAAAAGGCATCTTCTTGAAGTCATGCACATCGTAGCAGTCGAGAAAGCTCAACGTCACCGTCTGAGTAGGCTGCGGGAGCGGAATGCTTCGCCTACTTTGAGCAATTTCCTGACCTGGTTGACGGTGCTTGTTTGATGTCTGTGTGCAAAACAAGTTAATTTGCACACACGACGGTTAAGCGGAAATTTGTGTTTGCCCTCATTAGCAGAAGGCTAACGAGATTTCGCATGCAGAACTGCAGAATTAACCCGTAATTGGAGGGTTGGTTTCATTGACAGATTGACAGGTTGACAGGTTGACAGAGGGTACTTACCATGATACGGGATCGCCTTTTCACTAACTTGCAGGAACCACTTCTTACACTTAACACTTCAAAGGTTGTTCTACTTATTCAGAGCTAACTTGATGTTGAAGTCCGTAATTGAGAAGCAATTTTCTAAATGGTCCATTTAGACACTTTGCACTTCTGAACAAATTTCAAACATCTGCGTTTTACCCTATGTCACAATAAATTCTTCTCAGACAGCAAGTGCACCGGCATCGTTCGTCGAGAAGACCACGTGGCTGGTTGGCAGCCAAAGTTGTTCGAAAACCACAAACTTCATTCACGTTCTTGGCTGAGGTCTCGAGAACGGGTACGGTTTCTAGACCATGCAAAGCAATGTGACTCAGCTGTTCTTGCAGCATTTTTGGCATGCCAAATTCAAACCAGTTGAGGAAAATTGAGACGTCTGAGAATTTCAAAACGTAAAACTTTATAGAAATAAACCAACCATTTTGACCATTTTGACTATTTTGACCTTTTTGACCATTCAGAACATTTTGACCATTTTGACCATTTTTACCATTTTGACAATTTTGACAATTTTGACAATTTTGACAATTTTGACCATTTTGACCATTTTGACCATTTTGACCATTTTGAAAATTTTGACCATTTTGACCATTTTGACCATTTTGACCATTTTGACATTTTTGGGCATTTTGACCATTTTGGTCATTTTGACTATTTTGATCATTTTGACGATTTTGATGATTTTGACCATTTTGACCATTTCGACGATTTTGTACTTTTGACCATTTTGACCATTTTGACCATTTTGACGACTTTAACAATTTCAACCATTTCAACCATTTCAACCATTTCAACCATTTTGACCATTTTGACCATTTTGACCATTTTGACCATTTTGACCATTTTGATCATTTTGACAATTTTGACCATTTTGACCATTTTGACCATTTTGACCATTTTGACCATTTTGACCATTTTGACCATTTTGACCATTTTGACCATTTTGACCATTTTGACCATTTTGGTCATTTTGACTATTTTGATCATTTTGACCATTTTGACCATTTTGACCATTTTGACCATTTTGATCATTTTGACCATTTTGACCATTTTGACCATTTTGACCATTTTGACCATTTTGACCATTTTGACCATTTTGACCATTTTGACCATTTTGACCATTTTGACCATTTTGATCATTTTGACCATTTTGACCATTTTGACCATTTTGACCATTTTGACCATTTTGACCATTTTGACCATTTTGACCATTTTGACCATTTTGACCATTTTGACCATTTTGACCATTTTGACCATTTTGACCATTTTGATTATTTTGACCACTTTGACCATTTTTACCATTTTGTCAATTTTGTCAATTTTGTCAATTTTGTCAATTTGGTCAATTTTGTCAATTTTGTCAATTTTGTCAATTTTGTCAATTTTGTCAATTTTGTCAATTTTGTCAATTTTGTCAATTTTGTCAATTTTGTCAATTTTGTCAATTTTGTCAATTTTGTCAATTTTGTCAATTTTGTCAATTTTGTCAATTTTGTCAATTTTGTCAATTTTGTCAATTTTGTCAATTTTTGTTAATTTTGTCAATTTTGTCAATTTTGTCAAGTTTGTCAAGTTTGTCAATTTTGTCAATTTTGTCAATTTTGTCAATTTTGTCAATTTTGTCAATTTTGTCAATTTTGTCAATTTTGTCAATTTTGTCAATTTTGTCAATTTTGTCAATTTTGTCAATTTTGTCAATTTTGTCAATTTTGTCAATTTTGTCAATTTTAACATTTTTATAAGTTTGTGTTCACCGAAGAGTTGCTCCGAACTAAATATATTTCCCGCTAAAGTGGCCTCCTCTCACTTGTCAGTCAAATTCCGCGGACTCATCCCCTAACGGGGAGGTCCTTCAAAACTACTATCCAAAATGCACGGTTTTGTTCGTGGCCTCATCCGTTCCGGAACCGTCGAATAAATTGGAATAATTTCGCCACTAATATAACAAGCGAAATTTTCACCACGCCAAACGAGGCTCTTGGTCCAAGGCTTGCTTGGACTAGGATTCTGACGAGCATGATGATCATAATGATGTTGGCTGCGGCTTTGGGGCAAAATTTGTTTGACTGAGCAGAGTTGCCAGCCGCGGTGCAAAACGGAAATTTAATTCGCAAAAGCCTATTTTGTCTGATGAAGCAACATGGTTTTCGAAGCAATTTGCATTATGCCGCGAACGGAAGTTCTATTCAGAAATTTGAGGGAGGCCAAATTGGTCCTAATCTAGTAGGCCACGTCGAATGCAATCAAGGGGTTCCACTTCATGGCAAGCTAGGATTGTAATCTTTTTCATAAAATTGACAAATTAGCAGCACCTCAGCGCAAAAGGTGACAATTCGTCAAAATTTTCGCACATCTTTTTGCTCGTCCCAAGGTTGCCGTTAAAAAATGATGATCTGTGTGTGCCATTTCATGAGCCCCCAGGGAGATCTCTTATGGCCGCCCATTAGAACAGGTATGCTGCAATCTCTGCCATCGCCGGGTCGTCCCAAAGTCGTCGGGATCCGGTGACAAAAAGCTTTTCCTTTGTGATTTTAGGGTTGGATGGGTTTAAGGTGCGTTTTGGGTGAGATGAATTGTCCGTTAGGGTGGATCACTTTCGATGTCAAAATAAAAATTAACATTTTGTACATAATTTGTTGAGGTTTTCATAGAATCGCTTGGTACTTCAAAATAACTTTCTTCGCAGAACCAATTAAAATCCATGAACAAAATTTTCAAAAGAGATTTTGACGTTTGATCCACCCTATCACCATGGAGACCCCGTAACCGCCAGGGTTAGATGTAGAAAATTTTTCATTGCCGTCATAATTCACGCTGTTGATCCCCGGAAAATGCCAGATTTTCGCACGAGTTGAGGTGCAATTTTACCTGGGCTAGAGCGAGCATAAAAAAGGAAAGAAGTTGACAGATGACAGCAATGGCGGCCGTGAAGCGTGTGAATTTTACATCTTCAGAGCGTGGAAAATGAGACCAGAAAAGGTTGAACCAAAACATGTGAAAAAAAAGGAAATCTGATTCTGGAAAATGAAGAGAGCATTTTTCAAATTTTAACAGATAGTCCCTTTAGAAACACAATTCCATCAAATTAAAATGACACCGATTGCTTTGATTACATTAATTCTACCCGTGCACTTCTCCGTACGGTATAAGCGACAGGCCACAAGTGCTTGGTTGAACTCTCCAACCTCAACAGGACATGAACCTTTTTCCTCTACATAATTCAGTTATGGTTGGCCCGTCATAACCTTAAATGAGTCCTCCACGGGATTAACATTTCGTAATGTGCAACAATTTTATTCTTTTTTATTATTTTTTAAAACATGTAATGTATGTTGTGCTCAGATATTTTTGTTTTTCTTAACTTCTTTCACCTTTTAAAAAATTTCTCACTACTCACCATCAGTAATAAATTCATTTTGACGTTATTCATCGTCCAACTACCAGAACCATAACCTGCTTCACGCAAAACTTGTCAAAAGAACGGACGGGAAAATTGATAGCGTCGGGCCAAAAACTTTCACCGCCTTTAAGAGAATCACGTACGAAATTGCACATCTCATCTCACCCCTTCTCCGGAAAGTTTCTGCGAATCGCAAACTGCTCAAATTTTGTTTTGCATAACGCAGCAAGCAACGACCGTTTTGCGAAACTAATTGGCAACACTGCATCGCGCTTCAAACCGGCTTCAAACGCCTACTTTGAGGTTATGTGAACCGGAAATGACTCGCGGAGACTGCTTTGTCGAAGTGGCGGAAACTTTTCCTGACACGTCAAGTTTGTGGAAACATATGTTTCGAGAGAGTTTTTCTGCGAAGAAAACAAGCGCAAAAGATCCGCCATTTTTGTGCGAGTGACAATTCGTGTGAATGGGAAAAGTTTCATCTTTGTTTTGAACGAACGGGGGTGGGAAAAGAATGGGTTAAAGTTTCTTGTTTTTCGCAGTTTTTCTTATGCTGGGAGGGAAACTTGGATGCTTTTCCCACTCTTCAAAGGCGATAATCTTCAACCCACACATTCATTATTCAGGTCCTGTTTGAGTTTGCCAAATAAAAGATGCAATTCCCACGAGAAAGTATTGTTTTGGTTTGTTTTCGCAACCCGTTTTGAAGTGTCTTCTCCGGGTGAAGTTGAAGTCGTTAAACGAACCAAATTAATGTGCTGTTTTGAGAATGTTTTCACCAAAATTGATAATAATCTTGATTTTCAGCGTTTCCACTTTAGTGTGCAAAGTGACAGAAGCGTACACGGTTGCGTGATATCAATCAATTTCGGCATGAATATTACCTTCTAAAAAAGGTTTCAGTGGTTGAATACACTTTTCCTCAGAAAAATAATAACAAATAAATCGCCAATGCTCTGTTGCTTCCCAGGAAGAAAGTATATCATAAATATCACCCCTTATTTGTTCCCTTCAAGCTGACACACAAAAAAAAAATAAAAAGGCAAAAGTGACAAAATTGAAAGCACCGCCATATAAATTTCTTCAGGGAAGAAATACTCTGCTCCAAGAGCATGGCAAACAGGTAGCAACGTCAGCTTATTCGACCAATCAGACAAGGTGGAAGCCGGCTGGTGGTGGTGGCAGGATGTTTGTGTCAATAGAGATAAGTTTCCCCCGGACTAGGTGGGTTTGTGCTCTGTTAGGGAAGTTTTTCCTCCTTTTTTGCCGGAATCTTGTGGGAAATAAGCTTGTTTGATAGTTTCTTGGTTGAGAATGTGCTATTGATTCGATATAGTTGAGGTAATTGACTTGGGTTAGTTTTGTTCAACAAATTTCAAATAACAAGCTTTCGAGTGCTTGAAAAACTTCGGTCCCGATTCTTTCTAGTTGGCGATAATACCTTTGCAAAATACTTTTCACACTTTATATCCTTATTTTAATTTAATCATAATTTCAGAATCTGTCTGCCCTTCGACCTTACCTTACCTTACTGCTTCCAAGCCGAAGCAAATGCCAACTATGCCAACCATTCTATTTATGGAGCTGGCACTCTGCCAACGCCACCTACGATGACATTTGAGCCAATCCGTCATCTCACTCTCTGATGATAGATGAAGTGGCGGTTTTCATTGACTGATGAAATTCGGAAGCCAACTGACATGGAATTTTATTTTGCGGAATTTTATCAATTTTCGTTAAAGGTTTCCAAATTGAATTTTTCATTTATTCAAATTTTTATAAACACTGTTTTTAGTGGTTAAATGCAATCAAAAATCTTGAAAAATTCAACCCGCAACAAACCAATCCAAGTAACCAAACGTTCTGTCACCGCCCAGAAAGCTCTGCTTCTAAAATAGCACCGCTTACTACGATGTGTCCTCGTTAGACCTCGGACCGGCAAAGCTGCTCAAAACGAAAAGTGTCCCCAGAAATAACATTTTTAATCAATAATAAATAAACCCCTTTCACACTGACAGCCAGCGTCGGTCGGTGCTACATTCGACCCACATTCGTTGGAAAAGTGTCCCATCAGGGCCAGATTACATCAGCAGTTTGAGCTTTTATATGGTCGTCATCTCGTTTTGAACGAGGAAGGTGTCGTCGTGAGTTGACAGAAAAATATATTTTCTTAAACGAGCGTGGTTATTTTTGTTGGTTGGCAACACTGCACCCTCCACGAAAAGATGCTCCAATTTTGGGACCAAAATAGCCGTCCTAACCTTAAAATATACTTCACATTCGTCGGTTTATCGCTGTCGAAGAGATAATCTCGAATTTTCATCAAATCGTAAGCTGTTTAAGCTTAAGGGGGATCGAAGCTGAACCCGGTTCTCGTAACCATAAAATATGAAAAATGAGAACAAAATTCAGTTTGACATTTCGAGCATCAAATTTAGCCTTCAATTCACTTCATTTCAAATAACAGTGCAACGTTCAAATTGAGGTTGAAATTGCTTACGAAAATCTCAAGACATGACCTGCTTGGATTACCGTCTTAAGGATACCAAGTCAAATTGCTCTAAATCACGCCGTCGGGGGTGTGGAATTTTGCAACCGTAGAGGCTCCAAGAAATGCTTGCCCCAGTGCGGAAACATGGAACCGTGTCGTGCGATTTATTAGAATATATGGTGCGACTAGAATGGCTTAGACAAACCGAGTAGAAAATTGATATGGATGATTATTTGTTGGAGGTGAAATTTAATGTGGCTTAAAAAGGTGACGAAAATGTTTGATATATTTAGCTGAAAATTTAAGTGAAATTTAAGCCAAACTAATTCTCAAAACACAAATAAAAAAACAGTGAAGAAACTAATTCTAACAGCTGCTTAAGGCAAGTAACTGCACGGAGAGACTGTGCCCAGAAATTTTAACAATTAAAATTGTTGATTTTACTTTCGTAAATTTTAACAAAAACGTACTTGTTACTGCCAATATTCCGTTAAAATAACTAAAATTCAGTAATAATTTAATAACCTGTTTGTTGAAAATGCTAGAGGCAAAAAGCTAACAGATTTCCCGAACTCGAATGAACGTGCTCGACTGTTAGCTTTGGTTTTAGGAAAATCAAAAATTTTGTTGGTTGAATATAATTAACAATTGGTTGAATATTTAAAAGATGAACTTGGGTTTGTTTACGTCTGTCATTTGAAGTCAGGATTCGAACGAGAGCGGTCGATTTGTTGAGTTTGTGTTGTTAATTATGAAGTGAGAGGATGTGAAAGGTGAAAATTACACTATTTGATTAATGTTGAAGTGGCAAATCAAAGTGTTGCAACTGGGGAGGTGGAATTGGTGAGTTGGTTTGTTGATGATTTCTTTGCAGGTGATAAACTATAAAAAGCAAGAGGACGACCTTCGCCATGAGGACCTCTAATGCGAGGGGACTTTATGATAATGTTTGGTGGAAAGAGAGGGGCAGTGGAAGGAAGAGGCGGACCAACTCTTGCACGACAATACTTGCACGGGCAAATTTAACAAAATGTTGGTTAATCTAAGTAAGTATGGTTTTAATTTTACACAACAATTTATCTATTGTGATTTTAATTAGAAAACTGGACCATTAGGATCCATCGTGCTTACGATGGATACAATTTAAATGAACCATTATTTTTTCAGAATCATCAACCATAAAATACATGGAAATGCGTACACATTATATCAAAATAAAAATTCGATGGTGGGAAATGTCTAAAAAAAAAATTATAAAAGATATACAAAAGAAGACATTAATATTTTAAAAATGCTGTTGAAAAAGACAGCTCAATAAGCTGGTAAGTAAAACTCAAAATATTGTTTTCAGGAATCGGAGTATGTTGAATAAATTGAATCAAATGCAATGAAAGTGTGTTGCCAAAAGTAGTTGTTAAATTAGTAAGTAGCATTATTGATATTTCTTGTTAATAATTACATTTATTTACGTTCCTTTTATCAGTTTAGAGCCGAAATTATTTTTATTTTATTAGATTAATAATAAATTTCATATGTCTATTTGCAGCAAAAGGTTCGCCTTGGTGTAAATTCTGTGTCCAACCACAAGAAAAATAACTAAACATGAGACCGTTGTAGATGATGACGACTTATCGGATGATTTCAAAGTGATGGTAAGTGAATACAACACTTAATTGTATGCAACATAATAAAAATATAAGCTTAAAACTTGGTGAAAATTTTACTCGGTTTCTATTTTTAAGGAATTTACGAAAAATTAAACATCTTTTTTGAACATGTTTAACAAAATTTGTAAAATGCTTTTTTATTATATTTTTTTAAACATTAATCAAACTTAACATGTTTTATAATAACAATTAAAAAAATACAAATAAGTACAAATACAACAAATTAATTTGTGAGGCATTATTATAAAATTTACTGCAAATTCAATAAAAATATTGCTAACAACAGCTAATTCCTGACTACATGTACGAATATTTTTCTGTATTCAAGTAAGACATTCGTTAAAAATATAGCTAGAAATTCGGTCCAGCCTGTATCGTTAAATAATTAAAGAAAATATATATAGACACTAACATAAATTATGTTTAAATAAGAAATGTTCTGTTACATACCACTAATAATTTGCTGCATGCAAAAATATTTCAGTTGATACAACGAAAAAAAATGTTAAAAAATAGTTGAAAAATATTGTCCAGCCTGTTTTTTACAGAATATTTAACAATATTTCAGCTGAAAACAAAAAAAAATAGTTAATTTTCTGAAAAAAATATTCTAGCAGTCGACTGCTAGAATTTTTTTTGGTCATTTAACCAACAAAAATGGCAATTCTAACTATTTTTTTAGTTACTTTTACCTACTGGTGGTCAGCAATTTCGAGTTAACAAAATCAACAATCGATTGTTAAAAAAAAGCTGTGTAAAAAATTAACCCATACTTTTAGTTAAATTAACCAAGAATTTCTTAGATTTGCCCTGGCCGGTCTCTCCGTGTGGGAAACTGTCGCAATAAAGTTCTGAACCATGGTCAAAGTTTTGATTCCTTTTCGTTCTCGGTCAAATCTGAACCAATTTTTTATAGCTCAAAGAGATGCCTGTTGCTTGTTGGTGAAAACTTTCTCCAGTAACTAACTGACCACTTTCGTACACTTTTGGAAAGTTATGATCAACATACTTTGAGGTAATAAATATTTCATAACTTTCATGGCTGTGATCACCTTAAAAACATTAAAAAATTGTGATTTTCATTGGTTTACCGTGCGTCTCCATTGAAATGACTTGGAGTTTTTCCACTTTGCATACCTCAAAAGCCACCTTTCAACAAAGTCAGTGTCCATTCTAATGCAAATTTAATTAAATTACTTGCTTCGAAAACTCGTTGGCCCAAATGTGGGTTCCACAATTTTACCGGAGGTCGTTCCGGTTTGTTTAGGAAAACAGTTTGCACTTCTACATCGAAGGAAAACTTTTCTCCAAGCCCCAAACCGCTCACCCAAAACTCACACTGGCAGGCACTCTCTTTCTGTTTGTCTGTGAGTTTGTTTTTTGATAATTTTCCTGAAAGTTTCGCACAAAATATATCTGTTGGTAGTATCTGCTGGTTCGATTCACTTGTTCAAACACACTCACACACACACATGCTCGAAGTGTTAATTAATTTTGACTATCGTACGGAGAAGGCAAACAAAAGTGAAACCCACCGGAAAAGTTGGCTTTTCAACCCTGTCTTCCACTTGTTTGATTTTGTTGGGGAAAATTGATTACAATCGATTAATTTGCTAATTGATGGTTCGAAAATGATTAACGAATTTATTACTTTACAAATTACCTGGAGCAAATTTGGAGTACAATACCAGAGTTTTTTTTGAAAAGGACCTATAAACTATTGTCTTTCATATGTTTATAGGACCTATTCAAAAAAAAACTCTAGAATAATCAATTAGAGCAAATCAATCACAACATTTACTCACATTCTACATCCTCTCAATCGGAAACGGAACTTTATGTGTTATCAAACAACAACAAAAGACGCTTCCACGCTGCTAAAATATTGACTTTCATAATCTTGCACGAGGAGAGAATAAAATGAAACAACATAAACGCAACATCATAAAGAAAGTCGAAAAGCTCCCTCCGCAAGCCACGGTTGCCAACAAATTGAGCTTATCGATGTTGGTTTACGATATCCTTCAGTTGATGCTGATTTTTCCCTCCTCTTCTTCACCAGAAAAAAAAGCTTCAAACAGATAGACAAAGTTGATGTGCCCCTTCTCCCCTCAAAATTGCTTTGCGAAAGTACCAACAAACAATAATCTGGGCGCAGGGTTGTGTATTTTCTCTGTGTGCTGGCAACACTGCACAGGGGTAAAATTGTGCCCAACTCTGTCGAAAGTGTTTGCCCTCATGAATATTAATGAGCGATTTCGGTATTGAGACGAAACGTGTATCGTTTGTTCTTCAACAAAAAAGAAGGGGGGTAGGGTAGATTTACAACGAATAGAACGAGTCTTTGGTCTTGAAGGGAGGAAAAATGGAGACGAGACGGATTCTTAGTTTTGTTCTTCCCGCAAAGTATAACATATTGTGCAGAGATAGTAAAAATGTATGCGACCGCAGTTAAATAAATTTTATATAAATGAAAAAAATGTTGGAGAAAAATACTCTTTGTAATCTTAGTCATATGGAGAGTTTGATGGTCGATTAAAGCTCCAAAAATACTATTTAGGCCATAAATTTACCAGCAAACAGCACCGCCTCGAGTAAGCACGCAAATTTATGCCATTTACTGGCCAAAAAGATCAAATTTAATGCACTTTTGATCATAATTTCTATTTTGCGAGACCATTTCTCATCATTTTGTTTGCACACACATCCACACGCAAGATGAGAGCTTAACCGCTTAACGAAAGTCGCCATCAATATCTTTTCACTTGCGCTAACGTTTTCATAGCGCTTAAGATATGAAATTGCTTCCAACTACCGGCAACACGTTTTTTTGAACATTAGTTAGTCACTCACTTGAAAAATAATCCCGAAACATGTAATTAATTTGCAAGCGCTATCAGAAAAACAAACGCGCCGAGTCACTTGACGTTTATACCTATTCCAATCGAAAGTTGAAGAAAACCGAGCTGAACATGTGTAGAACAGTTTTCTTCATCTTACTGATAATAATAATAATTTCTTTATTTGAATTTTGTTTATGATTCTTAAATTACCATGAAAAAAGATTGTAACAATAACAATAGATTTTTACTGTAAAATCGACTTTCACAAAACTTCAACTCTGGCGTTGAACCATGTTCCACATCCGGAGCTAGCGTGAACTAATTTCCCGGATATCACACACAAACAACCAACTTGAGCAGCGCTAAGCCAGCTCGAAGGCAAGCTTCCGTCGAGTGGAAGTTAAATAAAACTTCCGGGCGGATACTTGCAAATCCTTGTGTGTGTGTGCTTTCTGGAAATGTTTGTGAACAAGTGCTTCTAGCAGGAAAAGCAAGCAAACTGAACGACAAGCATGACATTGTGCTTTTTTCCAGATTTTTTTTGGGTGTTCTGTTTTTGAGAGCAAATCTCGCTTAACGTCCCACCATCCGATTAAGTCACAATTCTAATTTGCTTGAAAATACTCAAATTTTATTTAGCTCCATACGATGCTGTATCAAGATTATATACAGAGTTTGATTTTTTTTGAAAACTGGTCTCAAATTATTTGTTTTATTTGATTTTTCTTACAATTTAAATAAATTAAAAATATGTTCCTTATTCCATAATTTCCACAGGGTTAGCTACACATCAGCACACCCACTAGTTTTCTGAGTGGCGGAAACATGCCTTCCGAAAAAAAACACATTTGCAAACATTCTCCACGTCTTTTTAACTGCCACCAGCCAGTAACCATCCAAGCAACCATCGCCGAGCTCAGAACCAGCCAGCAAAAGTTGAATCAGAATGTGTTTGTACAGTAAAACTAGAGCTCGCGCAGCATTTTCCACGGCTGCTTGGATGTTAGTTTGTTCTGCTCTTTGCTCGAGAAAAAAAACTTGTGGAAAACCTTGTTTTATTTGCGTTCGGAAAGAAGTTATGGAAACAAGATTTTCGCCCGCGCGTTGATGTTTTGTGAGCAATTTATCGTGCATCGCGTCGACACACTTTTTTCTTCTTCTAGGGAGCGCCCATATGTTTGATGATTTGTGAAAAACGAATGCTGAGCAAATTTGCTAATGATTTCTCAAAGCTGGCTAGTTAAAATTTAATAATGTTTTGTAACTCATTTTTGGGCTTCAAAACTTAAGAGCGAGTCCACGAACAGGGCATACCCCTTTGTATGGGACGTCGTTTGGACCTCACCAATCTGCCTGAAATTTTCAGTGGTTGTTTGTACATATAAAACTAGCCTCTGGCGAAAATATGAGCACTCTAGGTCAACGGGAAGTGGGGCAAATCGGGACACAATGTTTGAAGGTTCAAAAACTTTAAAAATCTTAAAAAAAGCTATAACTTAGGCAAAATTCAATTTAATTTCAAAATTCAAAATGCATCTGAAAGGGCTTAAAAAATGCAACAAAATGCAGGGTAGAACATCCCAATTGGTTAAATCTAAAGGAAGTTATTGGCATTTTAGTGAAAAAATAGCATAATTTTCAAATTCAAATAAAAAAGTGTTCCATCCAGATATCAACTCGGTTCGACCTGCAGCTTGTAGGGGACATCAAGGACTATCATCTGAGTTTGAGAACGCTTTGGGTAAGGCAGTTTAACATATTGATTAGACACTTTTTCTTTTAGTGATTTTTTTGGTTGTAAATTTTTGCTCGGGGGACCCCTTACATCAAATTTTCCGGTGATAATGTCATCATATTTGTGTTCTTGAGACAATTTCACAATAGAAACATGTATAAAAATGTTTATTTTCATGCATTTTAACCCTTTAAAAAATGAAAGTTGAAAAAAAACTTCGATTCTCATTTATTGAAAATCAAGTTCGTTTCCAAGGATACTAGATGACACCAGAAAAAAGCAGCTTCTTGTGAAATTGTCTCAGAAACACGAATATAATGAAATTATCACCGGAAAATTTGATCTAAGGGGTCCCCCGAGCAAAATTTACAACCAAAAAAATCACTAAAAGAAAAAATCACTAAAAGAAAGTCCAAGATGTCCCCTACAAGCTGCAGGTCGAACCGAGTTGATATCTGGATGGAACACTTTTTTATTTGAATTTGAAAATTATGCTATTTTTTCACTAAAATGCCAATAACTTCCTTTAGATTTAACCAATTGGGATGCTCTACCCTGCATTTTGTTGCATTTTTTAAGCCCTTTCAGATTTTGCCTAAGTTATAGCTTTTTTAAGATTTTTAAAGTTTTTGAACCTTCAAACATTGTGTCCCGATTTGCCCCACTTCCCGTTGACCTAGAGTGCTCATATTTTCGCCAGAGGCTAGTTTTATATGTACAAACAACCACTGAAAATTTCAGGCAGATTGGGGAAGTCGATGCGAGATGGGTATGCTTTGCTCGTGGACTCGCTCTTAACTTTTGTGATCAATTTAAAATTGCTTTTGAAAATTTTCAATGTTAA
>NW_026292919.1:0-25000 GCF_016801865.2 Culex pipiens pallens | reverse complement strand
TTTTATTGAAGAAAATTGGGCCCTGTGCCAAACATTTCGGATTTCGCGTCAGTAGAAAAACTCAAAATTAAATTAAGTTTTCATGAGTATCAGCGTCATTAGCGGCGGTGTCTGATATCACAAACACGAATCGAGTTTGTGTCAGAATCCAGCGCCATGGACGTCAACGTGGCCAAAATCTCACACAATTTTTCAGCTGGGACCGTTCCGACGGCTGCGACAGTGGTATTTATTAAGAATCAACCGATGGAACCGTTTTGTTCGTGCAGCGGTCTCGTAGCCTGAGATTGTCGCAGCGGACCAGTGCTGGGGTCACTTGGAACTGGCAAGAGGTCAACAGTTGGCCGGAACGGGTACGCTTAACGGCCATAAAGGGGTCTCAACTTGGTCACCATATCGACAGCAGTATATCCTCCAGGCCTTAATAGTAAATGGCCTTCCGATAAACCTACTGGAAAGATTCCTTTTCCACCGAAATCGGCTCTAAATTTGAGAAATTGGGGAAAAATTTTCTAACCTAATTGTCGCGCTCATCTGTCAATCTATACGTATTCAAATATTCCGTAACCTGACTGAAAAATCGTTCTAGAGGAAAATTGAGTAACTTTGAGTAACATTGAGTAATTGTGAGAAATTGAGTCACTCAGTTACTCTTTGTCCTACCCCTTGGGTTTTAGTATACTTATTAATATAATAAGTAAAGTTTTTATTAGTTTCTTCCCCCTTGCATGGATCTGTGTTATGTGGATTTTGCGTGTATCTTTGTTTCTGATGGTGTTCATTTTTTCCCACCCAAACAAACACCCCTCGTTTGGCGTTTGTTTTGAAGCGTCGCCGCAACTTTTGTCAGTGCTGCCGCACGCATCATGAGGAAAAAAGTTGGTGTTGCCAGCGATGAGTTTTGACGTTTCATAAACAGAAATGGAAGAGGAGGGCATATTATGCGAGTGTTGAATTTTTGTACGACGGATTTCTTCGCTTGTTTTGGAATCGTCGCCCAGGAGAAGTGTTTTCCCGTGCCGTGGACCCGACCGCGGGTCAGCTATGTAAAGACATTTTGAACCGTGTGGTGTGAGCAGCAGTGCCATTTGTCCCAGGGTGCCCCCGCGGAACAAGCCCCCTAGGAAAATCGCGCCGCGCACACACGCCAAAAAGTGGTGCCCGAACGAAACGAAACGAAAGTGGCGTTTGCGAGGCAAAACTGAAAAACGCCAACAGAAGGACAATTTTTGTGACCCCTAGAGTGTGTGAGAGCGCGGAGTTGGGCAGGATGTGGCCCCTCAAGCTGGACATGACCCGGGACGAGAGCCGCGGGATGTTGCGTCGGTTGGGTAAGTTTTGTGGCCGCGCAATTTTTGCCATTTTCGCCTTCCCTGCTTGGGAGCTTGCCTTTGCCTAACAATATTTTCTGCTCTTTCATCTTCGCCTGCACCCTGTGTTGGATTCGATTGGAACTCGGTGCTTCTCGGGGATGGCCCGTCCCGATGGTGGCCGCAACAGAACTGGACACGTACTCCAGCGTGATGAGTACGTTCCGGGCGCAGGGTGCGCTTTGCAAGGAGAAGGCACGCATCCTCGAGGAACTGCGGAAGCTGCTGCATATTTCGCAGGACCGCCACAAGGCCGAAGCGCGGCGGGTGGCCAACGACGAGCGGCTCACGACGGTGGCCGAAATGTGAGTACGAAGGGGGAGTGGACGAGGCCGTTTTGTAAACATAAGCGTAATTTTAAGTGTTTTATTCTGTGTAACAGAATCTGGGGCGAATAGGGACATTCGCGAAGAAGAAATTTGCTGAACTTTAGTCGAGTTCAACACAGTAATGTTAATCGTTGAGCATTAATACTGCTCAAATTGCTGTCCCTATTCACCCCAGATGAGGTTTCACTGTGTTAAAAGGTGAAAACCGTAACACAATCAGTATAATTAAATAACTGGAGCAATTTTACACAACATCAAAGGTAAGTAGTGGAAAATGTCCGCTTTAATCAGAGGAAATTCTCGTACCGTATTCGTATTCTCGTTAAGATTTGTGTGCTGATTGCATGCAAATTGCCAGTTTCCCACTTCTCACCAAGTTATTTGTTACTTGATTTCAGTATAAAAACGCTGTTCAAAATCAGAAATCTATTCTCTCTGTGACTCTTATTTGAGCTCTACCTGCAATAATAAATCTTAAACAGTTATCAAAATGCAGTATGATGACAAATCCAAAACTGGAAACTATTCGAACTTCATTTTACAGCTACACTTAAAATCCGATAGTTTGACACCCTTGAGTTTGTATTCCGTTGGTTTGGCAAAATCAATTTAACATTCGCCATCCCCAAACACCCCTTTTCCCCCTTTTTTAACTAATTGGTAAGGCTAGTGATTTTTCGCGATTTCGCGGAAGCCGCGTAATCCGTGAAATTTAGTAAATACCGTGAAATGCCGCGAAATTTGAAATAGTTGTAAGAAAAATTGCTTTTCAGAGCAATAAAGCATTGATTTTTTTTTTATTTGTAAGCTTTGTAAAGCAAATTGGGTCCTAAAGCTCTATATAAATTTTAATATACATCGGTAAAAAAACACGATTAAAAACCATTTCTGACCACTTTTTTTCATTTTAATGCAAAAAAAAAATCATAATACAACATTTTTTCGATGGATCAACTATGGTCCTCTTGGAACGAGCTGTCAAGTAGGACCTTATCTGTCAAGAAGGATCGCGAAGATGATTTTTCAAAATTGATCTAAAAATTAAATCCTTTGCAGTCGTACAAAGAGTCATTTTACAAAGAAAAATAAGCTTTATCGCTCTGAGCAATAATATCCAAAAATTTAAGCTTAATTTTAGGACCCAATTAAACAAAAATGCAAGGCAAATTTAGATTTTTTTTTTTTTTGAAGATATCGTTCATTACAATATTTTTCGATGTATAGATAATTAATTGAAAATTTCTAACAAAATCTCTTGACTTCACAAAAATGTATAATAACGTTATTGAAAACTGCAGGGTGGCCACTCAAGTCGGGAAATCGGGAAAGTCGGGAAAAAGTCGGGAATTCGTCAAAATCCGCCAAAAATCGGGAAAAAGTCGGGAATTTTTGATTTTATGTCAAAAAGTCGGGAATTCTGAGCTTTTTTTACTCTTGAATAAATTTTGTAATATTTTGTACAATTCTCAAATTGAATTCACTCATTTCTGCTTTAGTAACTTACTTTAAATTTAAGGTTATTTTCACTATTTCAATATATTTGAGTATGGAAAAGCTGTTTAAGACCTTTAAAATCTTTATGAATATTGGAGTCTGACACAGATTTTCATGATATTTTTGGTTAAATATTTGTAATTGTTTAACTAAATTCATTAAGTAATTGAAAATGTGTTTTTTTTCAAATGTTGCCCTTGAACTTTTTTTTGTGAGGATGGGTAAATTACCTACCATACTGCCCATGATCGCATAAATGTCCCATATGCATTTTCATCACTTTTGAGTTATTGATGCAGTTTTGTTCAAAATCGTGTGCTCTTTCAAAAAAGCCTATAACATCCAGTACTTTGTTTTAGAAATCAGGAGTAAATCCAGTTTTTTTTGTGAAAACTTAACACGTAGCCTTATGCGTGGGACAAACTTCAAATGCGTTTTTCTCAGCTTGCTGTTTTTGCATATGGGACATTTATGCGAACATGGGCAGCATAGATAAAGCTTGATTTTCAGTTTGCGGAAAACTTAAATATCGAATAAAATCCAAAATTGAAAAAGATTTTTACGTTTTGAAAACATAAAGAAAATATTGAAATTGCAAAAAAATAATCCAAGAAATTTTGAGTTCTTGCATAATTATTTAAAAAAATTGTCTCTTCAAACAGTCGCTTAAAATAAGTGGGAAAACATAAAATCATATCAAACTGAATTTTGATTGAAAAAAAAAAACAGTTAAATACTGACTACTAGAAAAATTAACATTGATTAAAAAATTCAATATAAAAAATTACATAATTAAAAAGGGAACTTGGCAAAAACATTTTCTTTTATGAATTCCTTGACATTTTTCTTAATCCTTTGAATGAATATTAACAGCAATTACGTTTTAATCATTCTTTGATTTAAAATGATGATGAAGTTAAAAAAAATATCAAAAACTATACGTTTGCCAATTTAAAAAATATCATGGAAGTTGTAAGTATTGTTGAACTTTCGATTATTTTTTCAAAGACTAATTGTTTGTGTTTCTACTCTAAATCATAATAATGAAATTAAATTTTTGAAGTTTTCATTATTATTTGTTGTTTAGTTTCTGTATTTTCAAAAAATGCCTATATTTGGATATTTTTTTAATTCATTTAGATTTTTTTTTTCGGTGGTTAATATTGACTTTTCTTATAGAAAGTTTTTTGTTTGAAATCATTCTTCAGATAAGAAGTCTGGAAAAAAGTCGGGAAAAAGTCGGGAATTTGAAAATGGAATTTGAGTGGTCACCCTGAAAACTACAGTAAAAAAAAAGTAAAAAAAAGCTACTGTTAAACGGGGTGACTTTGATAGCCGGGGTGACTTTGATAGGTTTGCGATTTTTCCGCCAAATGAAGATTACAATTAAAATACGTAAGGAATGGTTTAGAAACATACCGACCGTGGTAGAGAAGTGTTCAAAGTATCTCAAGAAGAACTTTTCATAAAATTTTAACAAGTTTAAATAGTTAGTTAACTATAGTTAAGAAAATTTTGATGAAAGTCATTATTTTAAACTTCTCAAAGTGTCATGATTTTCTCAATGAACATGATTTTTAATCGGAAAACGGAATGCATTTTCGGATTCTTTGGACAATTTTCCACTAGGAGAAGGTTAAATAAATTTGTAAATAATAAATAATATGTGTTTTTGAAACACCATTTAAAAAAAATCTCCAAATTTATAAGCAATTCCAGTTAAATAAATTTCATCTAAAATGTGAAAACTTGTGATTCGTGTTTCAAATTCTGTAAAAAAAAATAAATCGATAATTTTATAAAAAAAAACAGTTTTAACAAATTTTAGGCGAAATTTCGACTTTTTAACAATTTTACCTTAAATTTATATGTATTTTGATTAAAAGCTTATACACTTAGTTAACTAAATATAAAATTTTTTTTTCTTAAAAACTATATCAGTAAGTGATGGTACATTTAGGGTACAAATAAAGTTTGAATATCTTAAATATGATTTTAACAAGAAAAACTATGACTATCAAAGTCACCCCGGAATTAAAACTAAGAATTTTTAACGTAACTATTTTCAAAACATTATTGAAAAAACTTTTATTCCGAAATAGTGCATGGACTTTGTGTAGTCTACCCCAGTACATGTTTTAAAAATAACAATCTTGAGAAAAACCTTACCTGTTGGAAAATATGCTGAAAACAAATTGAAATTCTATCAAAGTCACCCCGGTTTACGGTATTTTATATTTTGAAGAGAAGAGAATTTTTATATTTGGTTATAAATGAAGTTTTTTAGGCTTAAAATACAACACAGGTTGAAGTAAAGTTTACTTTGAATTTTTTATGATATCATACAAATAAATATATTTTTTACTTTACAAATGAAATTTGCCTGATCTTTGTTTGATTGCAAAAAATATCTTTTTGCAATTCCGTTGTGAAACTACTTACTTTTCCTGTCATTCTTGAACGACGAAATTGCATACTTTTTTGTACCAAAAATAACAGAATCGAATAGCAACACTTTCCAAAATAAATGCTGAAAAGTTCTACTTTTCAGCACTCAAATGGGTGCTGAAAAGTTGAACTTTTCAGCACTTGTTTCGAAAAGTAACACTTTTCAACATTTTTTTTGATTTAAACGATTTATTGACAAAATACATGAAAATTTGACATAAAATATCACTCAGTGTGTGTTTTTTGGAATTGCAAAAAATGTTGTATGGAATTCGTTGCAAAACTGGATTTTTTCAACACTCTTCGTATTTATCCAACTCGGTGAACCTCGTAGGATAAATGTACGACTCGTGCTGAAAAAATCCTCTTTTTGCAACTTGTCGCAAAAACTAATATTATTTATTTATTTTACATTTATTTTGCTAATTCTACTTTTAGGTTTCGCTTCGATTTAGAAATGTTTTAGCAAAATCAATTTCGAAAATCTCATTAAGATTAAAATAGCTAAATCCCAATTGAGCTGAAGCAAATTCTGCATAATTTCAAGAAATTTAACCAATATTTTTTTGGAAATTGAATAATATTTGTGAGGTGGTTTTATTTGTATCTTGAACTACTGCTTACTTTTTTAGACACTTTGCTGTACATAAATATGCTTAAAATAAGTATTTTTATGTTTATTTTGAGCAGATTTTAGAGTGTCGTGAAATCCGTGGTTTCAAAAACTAACATCACGCGTAATTTTGATTATTTTTTTGCCGTGAAAAATCACTAGCGCTACTAATTGGTAATAATGCATAATTCGTGCTTGCCATTTCATTAGGGCACATAAATTTTATAAACAAGAGTGTGTCCCTTTCACACCTTATGTAAACTGTCATTTGAGTGAAAGGGATACACTATTGTTTACAAAAGTTATGTGCCCTTTTGAAATGTTAGGCTCCAATTTCGACTTGCATAATTTGTTTTCTACACTTGCAACAATTTACAGATCATTTGAGCAGTGTTTTTCCTTTTTTCATTACCACATCATATTGAATATTAGTAGGAACCTTTACGAAAAAAAATACCTTTCAATACCAGTGCTGAAAAGTAGACTAAAATGAGTGCTGAAAAGTTTAACTTTTCAACACCTGTATCGAAAAGTAACATTTTTCAATTTTTTTTTTGTTTTGAACGGTGAATTGACCTAACACATGGATGTTGGGCATAAAATTCCATTCAAAAAGCGTTTTTCGGAACTGCAAAAAATGTTATAAGCAAAAAATTTTTCAGCTCTCATCATATTTATCTAACTCGGTAAACCTCAATGAATAAATCTGGAGTTTTTTTTTTGAAAAGGTCCAATAAAACAAATTTTCAGTTTTTGCTTTTTGGGTGTTTTTTGATTCCCCTGACTCAAGGCGGTTTCAAAAACACTCAAAAAGCAAAAACTGGAAATTTGGTTTATTGGACCTTTTCAAAAAAAACTCCAGAAATGTACGACTTGTGCTGAAAAAATCTATTTCCTTCTATTCTATATTTCCTTCACTTCCATTGTTTTGAAACTTCACCTTTTACTTAAGGGGTTACATACATGTAAATCGTCAAAAATGTCCGAGGTTGGTGTGGGCACACATTTTATTTTTTTTTATAATCTGTCTGCAGGGCATTTAAATGTACATTTTCATATATTATCAAAATAAATATGAAGACATTTGAATGTACCATTGCCGAGATATAGCTATTTTAAGTTAGCAGTTTCAAAAAACGGGTGCCACGATATCTCAACACTGCTTTGACCAAATCAGCTCAAATTTTTGGTGAAAACTCGTTAAACTGGTCCCGTGTGCATGATGAAGGCCGATTTTCAAAATCTTAATTTTAATAAAAGATTATTAATTTTTATATTTTTCATATCAAAAAACGTCAGTTTTTGATTTTTGTATTTTTTTAAAAAGTAAAATTATAAAATCGGACTTCGTCATGCACACGGAATATGTCTTGGGAGTCTTCACTTAAAATTTCAGCCAATTTGGTCCATCCCATCTTGAGATATCGTGGCACCCGTAAATCAACTTCTTGTTTAGAGAAAAACGTTCAAAAAGTTTGACAGTTCGCTTTGCGCATGGCGAAATTGTGAACTTGAATCGTCTCTTACTCAGTCCAGTCATAAAATATCTTCGTGAAACTTTCAGGAGTTATTGAAAATCATCTTTTTAGTAAATTTAGTGAATTTTCTGTAAAATGAAATTTTGTGATTTTCTACATGTATGTAACCCCTTAAGCAAGTGCGGTTCGAGCCCTTACTCAATTTATGGAATGATTAAAGAATTAACACAAATATTACTATTGAGCAGTTCTCTCAGATTTCAGTCATTCGATTTTTTTTGTATTTTTTAATCCGACTGAAACTTTTTTGGTGCCTTCGGTATGCCCAAAGAAGCCATTTTGCATCACTAGTTTGTCCATATAATTTTCCATACAAATTTGGCAGCTGGCCATACAAAAATGATGTATGAAAATTCAAAAATCTGTATCTTTTGAAGGAATTTGTTGATCGATTTGGTGTCTTCGGCAAAGTTTTAGGTATGGATACGGACTACATTGGAAAAAAATGATACATGGTAAAAAAAAAATTTGGTGACTTTTTATTTAACTTTTTATCACTATAACTTGATTTACAAAAAACACTTTTTTTATTTTTTTTTATTTTTTGATTTGTTTTAGAGGACATAAAATGCCAACTTTTCGAGCGAGTTATGATTTTTTTAATCAATACTGTTTTTTTTCAAAAAATTGAAATATTGGTCGCAAAAAAATTTCAACTTCACTTTTCGATGTAAAATCAAATTTGCAATCCAGTTGCAAAGTAACCGCCGACCTTACAAGTCGCATTTTCAACGCCAGTCCGCAGTTTGTGTGCGCGTCGCCGCTTTTTTTAAAAATGTGCACCGTAGACAAAAACAGTGTGGTTCTGGATTTATATCAGGGTTGCAAAATCCCGATCTAGGTACCTGGACAACAACGCTACGGAAGTTCGTGTGCTTGACCTACCTCTAGGCATAAGCAATGACGACGTAGTCAAAGTGATGAGTAAATACGGCGAAATTTTGACCATCACCAACGACCGCTGGATTAACTTCTTCCCAGGAGTCCCAAATGGAGTTCGGACCCTGCGGATCTTGCTGAAACAGCCAACGCCGAAATCAATCACTATAAACAATGCTGCTGCAGCAGTGACGATTATAGGCAAAAAATCGCTTTGCAAACTCAAAGCAAAGAACAAAAAATGTGCGGATTCGAGTAAAAAGGTGAACCAAAAAAGCAGTACACCACCGATTGAACCTGAGCCAAGCAGCAGCAGCAGCAGTAAAAGCAAAAACAGTGATCCTGACCTATATGCAATGCAAACAAGTGAAATTGACGAAGAAGACAACGATGGATTCGAGACCGTGCTTTCTAAGCACACTCGCAAAACCCGGAAGCGCTTACAGGCATATTTGGACACGGATGACGAATTAACAACAAAACGAAGAGAGATGGCTGCAGATGAAACAGATGAAGAAGATGAAGATGTCATAAAAGCAAAATATTATAAGAAAAAATGTTGTGAGATAACTTCTAAATCCCTGGAAGAAGAGGACGAAGATATACTTGAAGAACTTGATAATTCACTCTCTAAATATTCCGCTAAATCACAGAGTAATCCAGAGGGAGCACTGGCTTTTAATTTATGGTTGCGTTACGCGGTACATCGTGGTACATCGCCCCTTCAGCAAAATGTCGCTTGTCGTAACGCTCGGAGCAAACTGACGTTCAATGCGTTACATTTTTTGCACAGCGATCTAGTCGGCTAGATGACATTGTAAGGTTGTCAAAAATTTTCACATTCCCGATATCAACAAAGTTATTTTCTCTGATGACTCTTAAATATTGAATTGAATAAATTGATAACGAAAAAAATGGAGAAATGAAACAGAAGGCCAAAAAAATTTTCACGAAAACATTAACGAGATTTAAGTGTGAGATTATTTTTCTAACCTGTTACGGTGCACCATCCGATTGAAGTCAAATATCTACTTGTGACCGAAGCGTGTGCAACACAGCAAATTTTACGTGGCTTGTTATCAAAATCGGCAAATACTGGGATTTACTTGATAGTTTCTTGCCGAGCCGAAACAGCGTTTATAGCTGAAAGGCTCGTTAATTAGGACAACTAACTAACTGATAATTTCAGCAATTTTTGGCGAATAACGTCAAGGGAACAACAAAGATATGGATGTGTTGAAACAATTAATTTTGGAGGTACATTACGTTTTGTTGTTTTCATCTTTGTCTAACTTTCCTCATTTCTGTGATTAGAGACATTGTCAGTTTTATTGATGGAAGTGACGACTAAATGCAATGCTGAAGAAACAAGTATTGTTTTTCATGTGTATTTTTGTCATTCCAATTGAAATGTTTTGTCACAATAAGACCGAAATTGATCTACGAGCACTCGAGACTCAGCTATTAATTCATCCCCATTAATTTGAGCTAACGAAGTGACTCCAGGAATTCCCAAATACCGACAGCATTCTTCTTTTCTACAAACAATTCAAACTGCAAACAAAGTTCAAGATTTTTCTCCTGATTCTAAATTGATTATTTTTATAAATTTTGAAAAGAGGAACTCACATTTCCAACAACCAATGCTATTCAAAGCTTTGCACTTGTCAAAACAAAGTCAAGTAGAAAAAACCGGAGTTTACTATGATGAAAAATTTTCTTAACCAGGCTGGTAACGCTCAAACATAACGCCACTAGCTGCTATGATTCCAAAGGGTAAACCCGTAACGGAGCCAAACATTTGAATGACTTTTGTTCGGACTGCTCCCTCTGGATTACTCTGTGGCTAAATATTTGAAACATAGACAGAAATCGTTAGACAACAGGCATGGCAACAATTATTGAAATATCGCCAGACAAGTGATTTAAAACTCTGTAATCTTTCCTCTTTCACTATCCACCTTGAAGAGACGAATGCACAATGGTGTAAAGTCTCTATAATAAAACAAAAAAAAATTGCAATCAAAAAGTACTTTATTGAAATTTTGATAAAGTGCATCGTTTTCAAGTTAAATCCATATTTGAGTGACTTTTTTGAAAATAGTCGCAGTTAATAATTTTTTAAATTAATGCACATTTTTGCCCACTTTTGAAAAAAATATTTTTGAAAAGCTGAGAAAATTCTCTTTTTTGAACTTTGTTGATACGACCCTTAGTTGCTGAGATATTGTAATGCAAAGGTTTAAAAACAGGAAAATTGATGTTTTCTAAGTCTCACACAAACAAGCCACCATTTTTTAATGTCGATATCTCAGCAACTAATGGTCCGATTTTCAATGTTAAAATATGAAACATTCGTGAAATTTTCCGATCTTTTCGAAAAAATATTTTCAAAAATTTTAAATCAAGACTAACATTTTAAAAAAGCGTAATATTGAATGTTTGGCCCTTTTAAAATATTAGTCTTGACTTGAAAGTTTTGAAAATATTGTTTTCGAAAAGATCGGAAAATTTCACAAATATTTCATGTTATAACATTGAAAATCGGACCATTAGTTGCTGAAATATCGACATTAGAAAATGATGGATATTTTTTTTTCAAAAGTGGCCAAACATGTGCAATAATTAAAAAATAAAAGAAAAACTGCGACTATTTTCAGAAAAAAATTACTTAAAATTGGCCTTAACTTGAAAACGGTGCCTCTTATCAAAATTTCACTAAAGTAATTTTTGATTGCAAATTTGATTTTACTTCGAAAAATGAAGTGGAAAAATTTTGGCGACCAATATTTAAATTTTTTTAAATCAGTATTGATTAAAAAAATCATAATTCGGTCAAAGTTTTTTTGCACAACCTGGAAATTTCTGAAAAGTTGGCATTTAATGTCCTCTAAAACATATAAAAAAATAAAAATAATGTTTTTTTTGCAAATCATGTTAGGCGTCATTCATAAAGTATGTCACGCTCTAGGGGGGGGAGGGGGGTCTGAGAAAGTGTGACATTGTGTGTTATAAGTATGCGTGACAAATGGGGGGAGGGGGGGGGTAAATTTTGGGTGATTTTAGCGTGACGTACTTTATGGATGAAGCCTTATAGTAACAAAAAGTTAAATAAAAAATCACCAAAAAAATTTTCACCGTTGTTGTGAGACTTTCTTCAAACTAGCTCAGAAAGGCGGTACCAACCCAACAAGTGCAAGTTTCTGCATATCACTGTATTTTACCGTACAACTATGAACATCACGTTCGCCGTAGCGATTCTTAAACTCTAAATCAGGCCTGATTTTCTTACTCACTCATGCTTGGCTTCTTTTTCTTCGGCACCCGCGTGCTCGCACGTCGCTGGACAGCCACACCGACGAACGCGTACTCTGTCTTGGCCGCTCGCGGCCCACAGGATCGCTGCACGCAGGTGATCTAGGCGATCACCTTCTTGCCGCCTTCCGCAGACGACACCAGCCGCAGCTTCTTTGCTCGTTCCGGGCGCGCGTGTCGACTTGGCCCGCTCTGCTCCTGACCACGTGGGCTGGTCTGCCCGCGGTGAACTCGACTGCCCCACACTTCTTCAGCACCGGTCGACGCCGCTGCCCTCGCACAGCTGGCTAGCTGGCCTCTCTCCCGCGCCCTCGCGATTGGTGCCTGACACCAACTCGCCCCGCGTCTCTCGACGCTGTTGATCCGCCAAACGAATCCGATCGCTCGCGAAAACCCTCGCGGTGACGTCCCGGCCGTCTCGTGCAAGCTTCGCCCGTGTTGCTGCTCCGGTACCGCGCAGATTAGGGCCGTTCTAAGCCTCCGCAGAAAAAGGGATCCTACATGGGATGAGAAAGGTTCACCCATTAGCTGCCTCATCGACCCGGTTTTTGTTGCTGACTCACGCTCGCAAGCAATCCCTTTTGTTTTCCGCGGCCTTCTTTCTCCGCTCTCTTGATCTTCGGCGAGACTGGGCCTGGCTGGGAATAAGGAGTGTTAAATGGGTGTCTTCTTCCTCCCTACGAGCTGACTCACCGATCGTTGCTGAACTGGCCTTCGGTTCTGGACGATCCTCGTGGGTCTTCACACGGTTCTCTTTCACCGGTGTTCGAATGGTGATTTGGCAGCAAATCTGGCACAATAATGGATCGGATTAATGCAACGAAACTCCTTTTTTGCCCTTAGCAACTCACCGGCGTTCCTTCGGCGTCCTGGTGGTCTCTGGACGGGGTGGTTACCGCTTCCAGCGGTGTGCTTGGACGTTTCCGGTGCCCTTGGTCCTTGTTCCGATACTCTGGCACGACCGTCCCACGTGTGGGTGTGCCTGCACGCTTGCGAGGATGCGCTCGAGCCGCTGCTGGCAAAAAACGAGATATAGTGCGATCCTCCGAGGTTCTAACGCGGTCACTCACCCGACGCTGTCTCAGCCTATCAGGTGATCCGCGGACGTTTCGTGGCTGTTCCGTGCGGCTACAAGGCGAACAATCCAGCCCGGTTCCTCCTTCGGCTGGCGAGCTCTTCTGTGGCGTTGGCCGCACCAATTTCCCCCGATACGGCAACTGCACACACGCGCGACGCACTTGCACGTGGTTTTTTCCGCGCAGCGTACGGAACGATCCGCACCAGATGGATTTGCGATGGTTTCTGATGGCAGCTGGCTTTTTCTGCAGCGACGGAAGTGTTGTCCTTTTCCCCCTGCTGGTGTGAGCGAGTCGCGACGATTGTGTGTTGTGGTTGCGGCGCAAGAAAATTGTAGCACGCGTTGTGCTGTCAAGGCGATCCTCGGTGGCGAATTGTGTTCGATGTTTTTGCACGCTTAATGTTTTTCCTTGTTTGCGCACTTATTACTCTTTCTAACTGTCTAACTTTACTCGAATATTCTACGATCTGCTTACACATTACACAGTCCTACCATTTGGGCAAAAATTTTCCGTGTGGTACGGTAGTTCCACACGGAAAATTTTCAAACTTCACTTCCTTTCGAAGCGTGCTGGAGGCCAATTCTGATCGGTGTGAATTACATCACAAACAAACTAACAAAACTTCAGTGCGAGAGCCCGCCTTGCTCTCCAAATCTTGATCAAGCGATACTAAACGTAAACAAACTCGAAGCTGTGACTGCACGGCCACACAGAGAACGATCAGTTGGCCAACGATGACCTGGCCCAGAGCGCCTCCAGCGCAGTTCTTGTTGCATCCTTCTGGCGTGCCCCCAAATGGCAACATTCAATGATCTTTACAGCTAATAATCTGAAGATTAACTGCAAGCTCTACATCTAACATTGAACAATAAATAACGAAAGGATTAGGGATAAATTGCTTAGAATCTAGGTGTCAAAATCGGTGGAGAGAACGATTAGCACTCTAGAAGCTCTCAAACGACAAAGTCGACATAGTCGTGAGAGAGTGGTCGATTCCCGGAGGTTTGAGAGGATTTCCCCGTCTCCTATCACCATGAGTCCGGCTAAGGGTTAAATCCAGCGGTTTCCCGACTGAACATCCGCGCCCTAGATTCGCGTTGCTTTTGATGGTAGTGTCATGGTGATGCCTCAACGACCGAAGACCTGAGAGTGAGCTGAATCGTGACGACACTGGACGAATTGTGCCGGTCCAGGCGAGAGAAAGTGTTTTACCCCTAGGTGTTTTGAGAAGTTTGGAGCTGGCACGCTCATAGCAAGATTTCTGATCTGAATCGGGTTTTTCTCGCCGACGCTTGCGCTCAGGGCCCAAGAAGCGCTTGTGCTCGGTGGTTGTTGTGGTTTCTTGTCCGGTTTCCTCCAGCGTCAGCGTTCCCGGGGTGTCGGTTCTCCAGCGGCTGTCCTGCGTCGAAGCTGCTCCAGTTGCTGCCCTCCTGCGGTCAGTGCGTGCTGCGTCCAGAACCTCTGCACGAGGCTTGTCTTCGTCGGCACTGCACTACACGGTAAGCCAGTGCTGTTACTGTTGTCCTCGGCGCGCTTCAACGTTCCGGACTCTCCTACTGGTTCCTCGCTATCCCGGTTGCTTGCGCTGTGCTTCGCACCGTGTGTTGTTTGGTCTGGTCCTCCTCGCGTGGTATGAAGGCTACATAGCTGGCTGTGTCATACCGCTGCAAAACAGCTTGATGACTTTTCTCCTCCTCGTTCCTCAGATGACATGTTTACCGCTTTGCGTGTTTGTTGTTCTTGTCGATCTGGTTAGCAACCTTTTGGTTGCAGACATAGCTTTGGGAATGTAGAATCAGTCGGACTTCAGGTCTTTGGCGTGGTACCGTCCTCGCTTGCCACTCGAGATGTCCTCCAGCTCGTACAGGTTGTGGCCGAGCACCGCCTTCACGATCGCCGGAACGTACTTCGGGTTGAGCTTCTGGTTGACGTGATCTGCTTTAGACGACAACGAGAACAGCTTCCGCCAAACAAGTTCTCCCACTTTGAACGACACGGCTCGAGTGCGCAGGTTGTATCGCTGCTTGGACTTCTCGTGGTTGTTCTTGATCTTCTGGATGACGAACTCGTGGATTCGCTTGATTTTCGACAGACGCAAATCCTGTGCGAGCTTTGGGTCGTCCGGCGCGTTCAGATCTTGCTGTTTGTACAGATCGGTATGCAGAATCAGGTCCCTTCCAAAATTCGCAAAGTGCGGGCTTACCCCGGTGGCTTCGTGCTTCGCGCTGTTGATCGCCGCAACAATCGACGGCAAGTTCTCGTCCCAGGAACGGTGATCCTCGTCGAGCAGTGCTCGGATGCAGGTGACCAGCACTCTGTTGACGCGCTCGGCGTTGTTGACCATCGGGCAGTAGTATGCGGTGGTCATGTGCTCGATCTTGTGCCGTGCGAGAAGCGATTTGAACGCTGCTGACACAAACTGCTTGCCGTTGTCGCTGAGCACGATCCTTGGCCTGGAATAACGCAAAAAGACTTCTTTCTCCAAGAACGCCACCATCTTGCACGTGTCAGCGCTTCGCATGGGGTGCGCGATCACGTACTTCGTTACCCAGTCTACAATCACGAGCAGAACCGTGTTCCCGTCTTTCGACCTCGGCAGTGGACCCACAAAATCGATCGAGATGAGTTCCCAGGGCACGCGCGCTGGCTTGAGCTTTCCCATCGTCGGCATCATCTTGGTGTTTGGCGCTTTGCTGGCCTTACAGACCGCACAGGAGCGAACGTAACGACCAACGTCTTGCTGCATCTTTGGCCAGTAGTAGAAGTTCTGCAGCTTTTGCCACGTTTTCTGGAATCCCAAGTGCGCACCGGTCACCGAATCGTGGAACTTGCTGATCACGTCTGCTCTTTCGCCCAACGGCACCGCTTTCTTCCATTTGTGCACCGTATTTCCCAATTCATCCTTGCAGCGACAGTTCTTGTACAGCTCGCCGTTCGCAACTTTGAAGTCCGGAAACTTGTCCGGCTGTTTTTCCACGCTCTGCTTCATTCGCTTGTACCAGCTGTCGTCCATCGCCTTCACCGCAAACACCAGCGACGCAACAATCCTTGAGAGCGCGTCGGGGACGACGTTGCACGATCCTTTTCGGTACTCGATCTTGAAGTCAAACGCGTTTAGCCGCAAAATCCATCTGCACATCAGCGCGGTAGGGTTCTTGATCGATCGCAAGTACGTCAGAGCCGAGTGGTCGCAGTACACCGTGAATCTTACTCCTTCGACGTAACCACGAAAGTGTTCAATTGCTCTGATGACCGCTAAACATTCCCTTTCCGTCACCGAGTAGTTGCGCTCCGAAGCGGACAGCTTTTGCGAGAAGTACGCGATCGGATGTTCCTCTCCGTCGATCTCTTGCGCGAGTACCGCACCGATGGCCGTGTCGCTTGCGTCACACGCTATGTTGAACGGCTTCGAGTAGTCCGGCATGGCCAGAACGGGCGCAGACACTAGCAACGACTTCAGCTTCACGAACGCGTCCTCAGCGGCCGGAGTCCACTTGAACTTGACTTTCGCTTTCGTTAGCTCGGTGAGCGGTACTGCAATGCACGAGAAGTTGGCGATAAAACGACGATACCAACCGCAAAGCCCCAAGAAACGTTGCACGTCCTTTCTGTTCTCTGGTCTCGGAAACTTCACAATACACGCTACCTTGCCTTCGTCGACCTTCCAGCCGTTTTCGTTCAGCACGTATCCCAGGTACTTCATCTCGCTGCGGCAGAATTTCGACTTGTCTGGAGATATCGTAAGGTTTGCGTCCCTCAGTCGCTCGGCAACGATGTTCAGCAGCCTAAGATGTTCGTCAAAATTCCTGGAACAGATGATCACGTCGTCTAGGTAGTGGAAAACATGCGGCTCGAGATCGGCGAATAGATGCGTCATCAAGCGCGCCAGGGCTTGGCTCGCTGTACACAACCCAAACGGTACAACCTTGAACTGGAAGTGGCCACGTCCCGGTACAGTAAACGCTGTCATTGGTCTTGACTCCTTTTCCAGCGGCAACTGCCAGAATGCGTCCTTCAAGTCGATCGACGAGATGTACCTGCAGCCGCCCAGGTTGTTGATGATGTTGGCGATCTGTGGAATCGGGTGCCCTTCGTTCTGCATGATCGAGTTCAGGTAGCGCGCGTCCAGACACACTCTATACTGGCCCGTTTTCTTCTTCACCGCCACCAGCGGGTTGTTCCAGGGACTGAACATTGCTTCTTCGATCACGTCCAGCGCGAGCATCCGGTCGACCTCCTTGTTGACCTCATCCAGCACGTACTTCGACATGACGTAGACCCTCTGCTTCTTCGGTTTCGCCTCTCCAATGTCAATTCGGTGCACGTACTTCGTAGTGCGTCCGATCATGCCTTCCCGGCTACACGGAAACTTCGCGATCGCCTTGTCCAGCTGCCACTGTTCCTGCTTGTTGAGTTCTCGCATGGGTTCCGGATCCGGTTCGGTTTCGATTGGTTTTGTCGTGATCGAACAGCAGATTGCTTTGACTCCGAAGGCTTCCCAAAAGTTCATGCCGAGAATCAAAGAGTTTGGTAGCGAAGGGATCAGCAGAACTGGAATCGTTTCGTGTCTTCCGTTGTACGCTATTGGTAGGTTCGCAAACTCCTCGATCTCGTGGTTCGTTCCGTCCGCTGTTTGGATGCCGCCCTTGAGTGTTCCTCTCTTCAGCTGCAGTTCGTCTACGATGTCCACCCAAGCTCCTCCGAGAAGCGAACAGTTCGCTCCGCTGTCCAGCAGACCGGTGATCTCTTTGCCCAATATGTTGATCGTCGCGTGTGGACGGTTGTCGCTTCCGGTGTTGATGATAATTGAGTTGATGTGTTGGAGTTCAGGATAATTCGAGGGATTGTAGAATTGACGCGAGGAGGTTGAACCCTCTGCTACTGGCTCCCCGCTTGACCGTTTCCCTGTTCTGCGTAGCACTCCGGACAGTTTCTGAGCGTGTATCCTTTGCGGCCACATCTGTAGCAGAAGAACACGGCTTGCGCTTTGTCACAATCAGTGAAACGGTGTCCCTCTTCGTCGCAATTCCAACACAACAACGTGCCTTGTCTTTGTTCCGCCCTTGGTCTTGTCGCTACTTGTTCTGGACTACGCTGGTTGACTCGCGGTTGCGCGGACTCGCTTTGCTGATGGTTGTTTCTTGCCCCCATCGGCTGCTGTTCTTCTGCTACCGGATGTTGTTGATGGGATTGCCAACGCTGTCCTGCATAGTTTCCTCCTCTTCTGTACTGTTCGTTGCTGCGTTTCTGAAACTGTGTACGGATCGCACAAATCTGCTGCGTCAGTTGTTCTATCTGTTCCGTCCAATCGTCCTCGTCCAGGTTGTCCCGCTGGTCCGCGCTTGCTGCGTCGTATCTCCCTCGCCTGTCCTGGTTCTCTTCCCGACTGTCGATCGCATTCACCCTGCCGCCAAACCTCTGCCATCCTGCGTTGTTTGCTTGTGAGCGCTGCGAACCACTGGGTGTGGCCAGATTTGGCTCGAGAAGCGAACTGTGCGGGATTGGCGTTCGACGCTGGTGTGTGAGAAGCGTACGCGTGTCGTCATAGGCGTTGCAAACTTCGACCATGTCTTGGATTGTCTGCGGTCTTGCCGACGCCAGGATGGTTGCGTACTCTGGGTTCATGTTCTTTTTCAGTATGAAAAACTTGTCCTCCTGTGACATCGGCGGTTGCACGAAGCGGAAGAGCGCAGAGATATCCCGATAGTACTTCTGGAACTTTTCGTTTGCGCCTTGGTATCTCGACGATGCTTCTTCGCGCAGCAGCTGGCCGTGGTGGCTCGACAGGTACTCTTGGCGGATCATCAGCTTAAAGTTCTCCCAGGTGTCCAATTCTCCTTCGTTGAGCGCACGGCTGTACCAATCCAGAGCGTCGTCCTGCAGCAGGTGCTTGATCGCCCGCAGCAACATCGCGTTATTGACTCCTTCCGAGAGAGCGAATGATTCTACTCGATCCAGGAACGTGTTCAGGTTGGTAGAATCTTTCGTTCCACGGAACTTGAATGGCCAGTTGTGGATTGCCTTCGGAATTCGCGCGCCTTCGGCTGGTTGACGTTCGCGGCGAAGCAGATCACACAGTACCCGATCCCTCAGTTCGTTGTATTCTGCGTCATCGTTCCCCAGCCGTGGCGGTGGAGTAATGTCTCGTCCTAGGTTCGGTGGTAGTGGCTGAGGGTTGCGCTGATGATGATTCGGGTTGAAAATTGGCCGCCCTCGTCCTCGACCTAGCAAATGCGGCCTTGGATCGACCGGTAAGCCTTGTCCTCCACGTGCTTGTGCTGCTGCGTTGCTGGCTTGCGCCGAAGCTTGACCCGACAGAAGTAGCAGATCATTCACGCTTTGGTCCGATGTCCTTTTCGGGATGGCTCCGGTTGATGCTCCTCGCGCGCTTGCAGAACTTCCTCTCTCCATGCCCGACGAATCGCCCCCAACTGCACCTGCTAGCGATAGCTGATTGTTTTGCTGAGCGCTACCGCTGCTGACCGCTGTGCTGTTGTGCGCCGGCGCTGTGGAGTTTGAAACCGAACTGACACTGTACTGATTTGTTGACTGGTTGGCTGGGTAAAGAATTCGGAAAACTTGCCGTTTCGTACGCGTTATCGTGTCTCGCACTCCTGTCCATTCTTCTCGCATGTCCGCGGACGGCGGCGAAACCAGGGTGAGCCGATTGTAGTAATGGTTCAAGCGCGACACGATTGGTTCGAGGAAAGCGATATTGTTCCGTTCTATTCCGGTGATAATTTGGGGCAACAAACGATTGATCCGCGATTGACAGATTTTAATCTCCGACGAACCATCCACCACGTGAGACGAGGATGCGTAAATTCTCCCCGACTTCAAATCAGCTTGCATAACTTTCTCTAGTGTCGTACACTTAATTCTGTGCGTCATCGGCCCAAGGCCTGCTACACCACGAAGCTCTAACTCAAAGTTGAGTTCTTCATTGCTCAGATCAATGGGATTAACCTCCATCATCTTCGCTGAACTCTCAAAAGGTCTTCAAAGCAAAATTATCCCAAACAACAAGAACTTTAAAACATAACTTTAATTTTTGCCACAAATGGTTTACAAAATATCTACAACATGAATCGGTACGGTATCAGAAAAACTCACCACGACGGGCTTACAAAAATCTCATAATCTTACAAATACAGCATAAATTTGGTTCGAATTTAGTTGGGCGCCATTTGTTGTGAGACTTTCTTCAAACTAGCTCAGAAAGGCGGTACAAACCCAACAAGTGCAAGTTTCTGCATATTACTGTATTTTACCGTACAACTACAAACATCACGTTCGCCGTAGCGATTCTTAAACTCTAAATCAGGCCTGATTTTCTTACTCACTCATGCTTTGCTTCTTTTTCTTCGGTACCCGCGTGCTCGCACGTCGCTGGACAGCCACACCGACGAACGCGTACTCTGTCTTGGCCGCTCGCGGCCCGCAGGATCGCTGCACGCAGGTGATCTAGGCGATCACCTTCTTGCCGCCTTCCGCAGACGACACCAGCCGCAGCTTCTTTGCTCGATCCGGGCGCGCGTGTCAACTTGGCCCGCTCTGCTCCTGACCACGTAGGCTGGTCTGCCCGCGGTGAACTCGACTGCCCCACACTTCTTCAGCACCGGTCGACGCCGCTGCCCTCGCACAGCTGGCTAGCTGGCCTCTCTCCCGCGCCCTCGCGATTGGTGCCTGACACCAACTCGCCCCGCGTCTCTCGACGCTGTTGATCCGCCAAACGAATCCGATCGCTCGCGAAAACTCTCGCGGTGACGTCCCGGCCGTCTCGTGCGAGCTTCGCCCGTGTTGCTGCTCCGGTACCGCGCAGATTAGGGCCGTTCTAAGCCTCCGCAGAAAAAGGGATCCTACATGGGATGAGAAAGGTTCACCCATTAGCTGCCTCATCGACCCGGTTTTTGTTGCTGACTCACGCTCGCAAGCAATCCCTTTTGTTTTCCGCGGCCTTCTTTCTCCGCTCTCTTGATCTTCGGCGAGACTGGGCCTGGCTGGGAATAAGGAGTGTTAAATGGGTGTCTTCTTCCTCCCTACGAGCTGACTCACCGATCGTTGCTGAACTGGCCTTCGGTTCTGGACGATCCTCGTGGGTCTTCACACGGTTCTCTTTCACCGGTGTTCGAATGGTGATTTGGCAGCAAATCTGGCACAATAATGGATCGGATTAATGCAACGAAACTCCTTTTTTGCCCTTAGCAACTCACCGGCGTTCCTTCGGCGTCCTGGTGGTCTCTGGACGGGGTGGTTACCGCTTCCAGCGGTGTGCTTGGACGTTTCCGGTGCCCTTGGTCCTTGTTCCGATTCTCTGGCACGACCGTCCCACGTGTGGGTGTGCCTGCACGCTTGCGAGGATGCGCTCGAGCCGCTGCTGGCAAAAAACGAGATATAGCGCGATTCTCCGAGGTTCTAACGCGGTCACTCACCCGACGCTGTCTCAGCCTATCAGGTGATCCGCGGACGTTTCGTGGCTGTTCCGTGCGGCTACAAGGCGAACAATCCAGCCCGGTTCCTCCTTCGGCTGGCGAGCTCTTCTGTGGCGTTGGCCGCACCAATTTCCCCCGATACGGCAACTGCACACACGCGCGACGCACTTGCACGTGGTTTTTTCCGCGCAGCGTACGGAACGATCCGCACCAGATGGATTTGCGATGGTTTCTGATGGCAGCTGGCTTTTTCTGCAGCGACGGAAGTGTTGTCCTTTTCCCCCTGCTGGTGTGAGCGAGTCGCGACGATTGTGTGTTGTGGTTGCGGCGCAAGAAAATTGTAGCACGCGTTGTGCTGTCAAGGCGATCCTCGGTGGCGAATTGTGTTCGATGTTTTTGCACGCTTAATGTTTTTCCTTGTTTGCGCACTTATTACTCTTTCTAACTGTCTAACTTTACTCGAATATTCTACGATCTGCTTACACATTACACCGTTTATAATTTTTTTTCAGTGTAGTCTATATCTAATAGGGTGTTTCAGCCAAACAAAAAAGTTCTCAGATTACGGCAAACCGAGGTTCCCCTAGTAGAGGATACCCATAGGGACTCTCATGCCAAATATCAGCCCATTTGGTTGAGAATTGGCCTGTCCCCAGCGGTTTAAAGTTTACATGGAAATTACTATGGGATTTTTGTGCTTTTCGTTCAATCGTTCCTACAGGTCTGGGGACAACATGGATTCACTCGGAATAAAGACAGGTGGGTAGAGGATGGTCCAATGAACAAATTCCAGAAGGAATTAGGTTTGCCCATTCTGTCCCCAAGGTGCGCATTGGATCGACGTCCGGTGTCTCCAGAATCAACGATTCACCCTTCAAATGTACGCATTGTGCTTAGTATGCTATGATGGCTAGCTGTAAATTACGACGCCCCATGTCAGACGGTGAACACGTGGGGAAGCATCGATTGCATTATTATTACAAAATCATCATGTTACGTTATTTGGAATAGTTCAAATTGTTACAGGAACATCAAAAATTATAATTTTATTACTTTAAAGTATGTTTCTGAGCCGAAACTTGAGTTAATACTCTGCCACGTGTTCACCATCTGGCATGGGGCGTCGTAATTTTCAGCTAGCCGTCATAGCATACTAGGGACAATGCGTACATTTGAAGGGTGAATCGTTGATTCTGGAGACACCGGACGTCGATCCAATGCGCACCTTGGGGACAGAATGGACAACCCTAATTCCATCTGGAATTTGTTCATTGGACCATCCCCTACACACCTGTCTTTATTCCGAGTGAATCCATGTTGTCCCCAGACCTGTAGGAACGATTAAACGAAAAGCACAAAAATCCCATAGTAATTTCCATGTAAACTTTAAACAGCTGGGGACAGGTCAATCCTCAACCAAATGGGCTGATATTTGGCATGAGAGTCCCTATGGGTATCCTCTACTAGGGGAACCTCGGTTTGCCTGATTCTGAGAACTTTTTTGTTTGGATGAAACAGCCTAATATCTATACCTACAACTTTGCCGAAGACATCAAATCGATAAAAAAAAATCCTTCAAAAGATACAGATTTTTGAATTTTCATACACCATTTTTGTATGGACAGCTGCCAAATTTGTATGGAAAATTTATATGGACAAACTAATGATGCAAAATAGCTTCTTTGAGCATACCGAAGGCACCAAAAAAGTTTCAGTCAAATTTTAAAAATACAAAAAATAAAATTCTAAAAAAGACCGATTTCGTAGAGAATTGCTCTTTGAAAGGTACACAAAAGGCGTCCTTTTAACTAAATTTGGCCCAAAATCGACGGGCGACAAGTTAGCACGACCACGACGTAGTGTCAATTCTTCGTGAGGATGCACTGTCCTAAACTGTTTATTTTCTTTCGCAGCATTTCCGGCCCAAACAGCACCCAAGATTGGAGCCGCGAGGGTCGCCGCACGTTCCCCATCCTCCCGCGGACGGCCCCGTACACGGCCCTGTCCTACATCGCCAACACGGTCTGCGAGCAGATAACGCGCGAAAACAGCAAACTTCCGCACCCGTTCGAGACTTCGCAGAACCGCCTCCAGAAGGAGCAACAACAGGAAGAGGAACGCAAGCAGAAGCTGCTGCTGGAACAGGCAAAGCTGGCCCAAGCAGCGGTTCCGATTGAAATTAAAGAGGAAGCGGACGAACCGATGGTCGCGGCATTGCCAGCTGCTGCGCCGGAACCTACTCTGAACGTGGTGCATCCTCCCGTCGTAACGGCTGATCCGGTAAGATATTTGTGATTTCGAGTGGGTTCTTTATGGTGATTGTGATTTGCTTTCAGTTTGTCGAGGCCGCCAACAAGAGTTACATCAACAATGATCTGAAGCGATCGTACCCGATCGAGCCATTGCCGGCGCTCAGCTCGCCGGTTCCGATCGACGACGATTCGCCGCTGAGGAAGAAGCCACAGCTGTACCAGGAGCTGCAAAAGCAGGAACCGCTGATGCCGCCGCAGTCACCGATTGTGACCTTCCATCAGCAGTTCCCAACGCAGCAGCAGCAGCAGCAGATCCCAGCGGTAGCAACAGGTCCAATGTCACCCCACAATAACCTCACGTCGCCCAACAACTTTGGAATGGCTCCGATGGTGCCGATGCCTCAGAATATGAGCAACAACAACTTCAACAATCCGAAACCGGCGCAGGGCAGAAACAGCAATAAAAACACGGAACGACCCCGGAAGTCTTCCGTTTCGAAAAAGAACCAGAACAAGACGAAGACACCATATCAAACCAACAAACAGGCCGGCGGAAAGGCGAACAAGAATTCGATAGCACAAGCACAAATGCAGCAGCAGCAGCAGATGATGCCGGGAGGACCGATCGTGGCCCCGGGAAAGAGCCAGAAGGGCAACAACAACAACAGTGCCAACAGTCCCCATCTGATCCACTCGTACGCGAGTCCACTGATTCCGTACGAAATCCCGCAACAGCACCAGCCACAACTCGTGGGCGCCACCGCCGAAGTTCCCCACGAACCGCTGCAGCTGCAGAAGCATCTGACCTCGAACGCCGTCTACCAGCCGAACCAGCAGTACGGAATGACCCCGATCAAGTCGGCGCCGTACACGGGACCGTACCAGCAACCGATGGCCAGCATGCCGGCCCCGAATCCGGTCTACGGACAGCAGCACCAGATTCTGCCCTCGTCCAAGAAGGACATCCAGTATAATCTCACCAAGCTGAACCCGACCAACAGCTCCAAGAACAACGTCAACATCCCGCTGAAGCAGTCCGGCGGATCGTCGTCGTCGTCGCTCATGCAGGGCAAGGGTCATCCGTTGTTCAACTATCAGAAGAAATCTCCCTCGAAGAATGTGCTGATTCCGACCTCGTCGGCGGCCGCGGCTCTGGCCAGTTTCGGCATCCCCAAGAACATTCAACCCCGGAAGGATGTCCCGAAGTTCCGCGAGCCGGACCCGTCCGTCAACCCGGCGGACATTCCCAAC
>NW_026292918.1:0-25123 GCF_016801865.2 Culex pipiens pallens | reverse complement strand
TGGCATTCCCAGATTTATCTGGCAACCTGGCAACCCTGCATGGGAGTCTCTAACCTCGGTTTGCCGTAATCTGAGAACTTTTTCGTTTGGTTGAAACACCCTAATGTAAAGAGCCAAAAAAAGTATTTATTTATATCATATTTTTACGTTGATTCTATTTTTGTGAATATTCTAGTGTTTCAATCCTGGATGAAAATGATAACACTCCGGTCATGACGGTACCCGAAGGATGTGCCCAAGTAACAGAGTTTCACAACATTCGTGAACCTCTGATGGAGATAAAAGCCACCGATATCGATGATTCGGAAACTGGAAATGCACAAATTGAATTCGAAATTGTAGAAACCATTGGCACTAACATATTTTATCTCAAGCAAATTGCCTCCGGCAAGGCAGAGATTTATTCCAACCAGTCGTTGAATAATTTATACGGAAATTATTCACTCCTCATTACGGCACGTGATAAGGGAGTTCCGTCCAACGCCGTCAGCGAAAAAGTGGACATTTGTGTGCTGGATTTCAATGACCATGCTCCTAACTTTATTTTTCCATCGAATGATAGTATTATACATGTTCCAGAGGTAAGTACCACACAATACATTTTGAACATATCGTGATATCTGATGCTGTTTCAGAACGCTACAGTTGGTACTAGTATTATCCAGGTAAAAGCAATCGATTCTGATATAGGTCCTAACGCAGCGGTAATGTACCGCTTCAAACCAGATCCAGTGGGTGGATACAGGTCATTTTCAATTGACGAGTACAGTGGAGTAATCACGCTTAAACTACTTTTGGACCGTGAGAGACAAAAAAAGTATGAACTTCGTGTTGAAGCGTATGACCAAGGAATTCCGACACCCTTGAGTGCGGATCTAGATTTGAGCATCCATGTTAAAAATGTCAATGACTATGAGCCAAAATTCTTGATTGAAGAAATCACTGTAAACTTTACCGAACATTCTAAACCAGGCATGGAGTACAAAAAGTTGCCAGACACGATAGACCGTGATGAGGTCGACTATTTTGACGATACTCCAACGTTGGTTTGCTACTTTATTGTCCATGGAAACGAAGAAGGGCACTTCCAATTGGACAAACGTAGTCATATTTTAACGGTAAGATGACAGTTAACATTTTTTTTTTTTCAAATAATAATTGTAAATTTTAATACTACAGGTGGTCCGAGAACTTGACCGAGAAAAAAAATCGAATCATACTCTTATTGTCAAAGCATCTGAAAATTGCATCAATACTCCAGAAAACTTAGCTCTTAGTCAGCCAAGAGCAATCGCAGTTAAATCATCGGAAAACGACGTTTATCAAATCGCATCACAGACACATTTCGTATCCGTACAAAATTTTGAAACAAATCAAACCGTTAAAAACGTACAGCAAATGCAACTAAACGAGTATCATTCATCAAAAGCAGTGGCCGAAAAATATTCGAGCGATTTTTTTTATCAGCGCGAAAGCACGCTTGTTCGAGTTTTGATCTACGTGCAAGATATAAACGACAACCCTCCGGTTTTTACGCAGAAAATATTCACCGGTGGCGTCACAACTTCGACCACATTTGGAACACAATTCATGAAGCTGACGGTATGTATTTATGTAAACATTTTTCATGTAAATTTAACAGTATGTCTTATCTCAAAAAGACTTGATCAAGCACGCAGAAAAATGTTTTGTAGAATCAGCCTGTACGAGGTTTGTTTCAACAAAAAAATTGTTGAATATAATCAACGCCGATTTTGTATGTATGTATGTATGTATGTATTAGTACCCCCGTCTTGGCAGGACTTGGCCATGACCTTAGTATGTTTCAACTGAGACGGTTCGGTTAGTAACCGACTTATATCTTAAGGACCTTAAAAGATTATCATTCTCATTCCAATCATTTCTTATAATATGATTAAAAAGACAATGAAGCTCATGTGACTTGGGCCAGGCGATCCACGACTCCCTCGTCCTGTCCATAAAACATATGAAGGCCCTGGGATGTTATCTTTTGAGAGGGGTTAGTATTTTTTGGGGGGTTGTTAGGCGTTTCAAATATGTATAATGAATATAGTCAATATAATAATTATAATACATATGATTAATATAATGAATATGATAAATATAATAAATACAATGAATAAAATAAACATAATGAATATACAATAAATGGAATCAAATGAAATATAAGGAAACAAGTTGTTTCGAAGCTTTAACTCTCAACTCTCAATTGTAATAAAAATAATGAAAGTAATTTAATGCATATTTAGCAGCTATGGCATATTTAAAGCTACCAACTGTTGCTGAGCAAAAATCCGTACACTTTGCCGATATGACACCATGGTATAACAAAAACTGTCAATGAATTATTTATATAAATTAAATTTAATAAATTTGAGAATTAAAAACATAAAACTGTGTCGTTTTTACAGCTAACAAATTTTACACGTTGCACGTTTAAAAGTATTCATAAAATAAACCGTGATTTGAATCAAATCGTTATGTTCTTCAATGTTTTTTGTTAAACGTTTTAAAGTTTACAAAATACCCCGAGTAGGCCGCGGGTAATCGGCTCCCCTCCCACTAACATTTACACACAAGATCCTCTGTAATTATTAAGTTTTTTGTAATTACAAAAGCCGACTCGGTCCTAACCAGGTCCCAGTACCGAAAAGGACCTAATAAAAATAATTTTATGAAAAAAAAAAAAGTTTACAAAATGTCAAGTTTGCTTTTACGAATAATACCGTTCTTAGTGTTTTCACGAACACTTTTCCAGAGTTTTTTTTTATTGAAAAGGTCCTATAACATGTGAAACACAACAGTTTATAGGACCTTTAAAAAAAACTCTAGATTTGTTAATTCAAATGTTCAAATGTTTTCACAAGTTTTAGAAAGCCTTTGGAAATGGATAAATATATATAGTAAGGAATTTCTAAAAAAACAATTCTAGAGTTTTTTTAAAGGTCCTATCAACATATGAAAGACAATAGTTCAAAAACTTTAGAATTATTGATAATCAAGTTTTAATTGAGGAAACCCAGGAAAACTCTCCCTTTTAAATCAAACTCAAGGGGTTTCCAGCATCGTGTCAGACTGGTCACTAATCCGGAATTACTTGGAATTTGAGCAAGTAATTCTGTAATTCCGGATTTACTGAGTAATTCCAGAGTAATCCTGGTAATTCCTAATAATCCCAGTAATCCTGGTAATTCCATGATTCTTGTTTGTGAAAACATACTTCAGAAAATAATAAAATAATAAAAAATAACTGTTAAAAAGATAATTTCGATAAACCTTTTATAATTCTATTTATTGCCTATTAATTTTCATGTATGAAACCAAAGTTACAGCTAGTACAGGATCATTCGGATTTTGAGTAAGTAATTCAGTAATTCCAGAATTACTCCGCAATTCTGCAGTAATTCCTGTAATTCTGGAATTACCTAGTAATTCCGTAGTAATTCGAGTAATTCCATAGTTACTCAGTAATTCGTGTATTTCCCATTAATTCAAGTAACTACTAGTAATTATTTAAAGGTAAATTGGCAGAATGCATTTTGCTTTTCCTTGATGCTTTTTATGGTTGTAAGAAATACAGAGCGGATTCGAAATGTCCGCCAATTTGGATGCTCTCTGATTCAAATGTATTCGAATGAAAAACACTCAAACGTCAAAATCAGTTGTCAAACTGACGTTGATGTTTACCACATTATTCGATGATTTCCAAGTAGGGCGTCCAATTTTCCCGGGTTTTGAGTTTACCGGAAAACGGAAAAAATATATTTTTTATCCCGGGAAATTTTTGAAAACGTCATGTTTTCTTTATATTAGTTATGTTTTTAAAATCAAACTATTAGCTCAATACTATTAAAATCAATCTAAACAGGGATAGCACTTTTAGATAGTTTTGAAGATTTTTTTTGTTCTTTGTTGTGCTTTGAATTTTAAATGCACTCAAACGCCAAAATCAGTTTTCAAAATGATGTTGATATTTACCCAATAGTTCGATGATTTCCAAGCAGGACGTCTAATTTTCCCAGGTTTTGAGTTTCCCGGAAAACGGGAAAAATATTTATTTATTCCCGGGAAGTTTTTAGTTTTTGAAAAAGTCATAAAATCTATGTTTTCTTTATATTTGTTATGTTTTTCAAGCTTTAAATTTATAGAATTAGCTCAACACTATTAATATCAATCTAAACAAGGATAGCAGTTTTTAGATAGCTTAACATTCCAACGCCCAAGGCTCCAAAAAAGTTGGAACGGTAACTTCAATTCGCTGGTTCTCGGGCATAACTCAACCAATAAAGATGATTCTTCTTTCCAGTGATTTGTTAGATGTTTAGATCTGGGTGATGAATAGAGAGAATGCGTAACGTGATTTTCGAATGATCCCGCTTTGTTTACATCTACAAAGTAGGAGGCTGTTCAAGCACAAGCATGACTTTTTTCATACTGGTGAATGAACTGTTTTATAATCAGTAGTATGTGTTTTATTTTGTCTAGTTTTTGACATTTTTTGTTGTAATATTGTCGCGTTTTGATCGGTTACAAGAGATTTTTCTTTTTTACGGGTGACGAAGAACTGAGGCGAGAGTGTCATTGTGAAATTCTCTGGCTGATTTTTGAATCCTGCAGCTCGTCCTGGTCCAGCGAAAAAACATCGTTAATTCTAGCGAAGCTGATCCAACACACAGAAGAGATTTTCACTAAACCAGGTTTTCAAATGGAATCAAACAATAAAGGCACCTTCTGGATGGATACAACCGCATCGACTCCATAAACAACTCCCATTCAAAATTATTTAAAAAAAATGACGCCTTCAACTTTCTTATGATTTCTTGAATTCAACTCCATGTCCACAGCCACACACAGCCACAGATTTTTCATTCTCACAAAAAAAAACAATTTTTAATGATCGATAACAATACTCTCTACTTTTAGCGAACAGTAAATTGGTTCCGCTTTGACAGTTCAAAATTGAGGCCGCTTTGCGAACAACTATTCAGCACCCAGGTTTAGATGATTATAGAACTTTGCAGAACTTAATTCGATCAAATCTGTAATTTCTGCGATCAAAAACATCGTTCCAACTTTTTTTTTCGCGTGTAAAAAAAATCGCCAAAAATTCCGCTGCGGCAGTTGTTTTAAAAAAGGTGGAACGATGTTTTTGATCGCAAAAATTACAGATTTGATCGAATTAAGTTCTGCACAATTTTAGGATCGTCTAGACATTCTTACAAATCACTGGAAACAAGAATCGTCCCGATTGGTTGAGTAATGGCCGAGTACCAGTGAGTTGAAGTTACTGTTCCTCCTTTTTTGGGAGGCTTAGGCGTCCGTGTAAGTTGGACATGCGTTGGGCGTTCCAGTGTTAAACAAATGTTTGCTGTTCTCTATTGATCCTTGCACTGTAACTTGGATTTGACCCACACTTTTCTTTCGCACTTTTGACAGCAAAATTTCCAAAAACTTGGCAACCAGCAGTTGTTTATTTACTTTTCCAGTCGCAGTTTCCACCAAACTGCACATTCGCATTTTAAAAGTGCGATTGACAGGTGGGCAACATCGGCTCGCTTTGATCATTTTTTGAGAAAATTAAAATTTCCCAAGCCAGTTTGACAAGTCGCAATAGTGCGATCGATAGCAATAATTTAGTGCGAAGTCCAAGTTAGTGAGAATTGCGCAATATTGTGCTTTGAATTTTATATGTACCACATTTCTAATTCAAATTAAATAAATATCTTATAAATATTTATTTTTTATTTATTTCTATATGACATGAATAAAACAGCTTGAAAATTGGTTTAAGATATCTAAAAACAAAAATGACAACAAATAAAATGGTACCAATCTATGTAAATTTTTAGAAAAGTTTAAACTTATTAATTGAAATACTAATGTAATTTCCATGCCAAATTATGATTTTTGTTTAATTTCGAAAATTCCCCGTACAACATATAAAAATCCCGGGAATTTTGTGCCGGGAATTCCCGGGATGGACGTACTATTGCCAAGCACGTGGTTTTGTGCATTTGACAGCTGTCATTCGATCCAATTCTCAATATGCTGGAAGCTAGGCAGTAATTCCAAGTTATTTTTATAAATTTGAGCAATTCTGCGTGGTTTCTGGAAATCCCAAGTAATTCTGGGAAATCAAAGTAATTCATGACATATTGCCAGTAATCCTGGTAATTCCATTTAGACTGGTCAGTAATCCTTGATGCTGGAAACCCCTTGATCAAACTCACAGAAAAATAAAAATTTCTACACACAAAAAAATATTTCCGAATGTTACATCATTTATGATGTAACACTTTTGCACGTCATTAAACATTTAAATTTAAATGCAATTTGATGTAAATTTGTAACAAATTATACGTAAAAACATGATTTTACGTGTGATTCAACCGTTTACGTCGAATCTTACGTTAACATCAACTGAGTTTACATCACTGGCGTGACCAGACCTCAGAAGAAGGGGGGGCACCGTGAGCGTCAGAGTTTTTTCATAACATTTTTTTTTCGATACTGGAACCTGGTTAGGACCGAGTCGGCTTTTGTAATTGCATTTTTCTTAAAGCTAAGAGTAATTACATAGGATCTTTTATGGAAAATGATAGTGGGAGGGGAGTCGAATACCCGCTGCATATTTGGGTGATCATCAGAGTATTTTTTTGTTTTTTTTTTTTAGGTTTTGAAAAGAGAAGTACACGGTGTAGTTCAGTATTTATTAATCAATAGCATTGTAAAAAGCTAGCGATGATTATCACAGAGCAAATCTTCGCTGAGCACCTGTCAGCCTGTCGAATTCGTCAACTACATCTTCGATGCATATCTCGTTACAAAGCTGCTGCTCAACAAACGGAAGCATAATCGCGTTCAGGCGCTTTTGCAGCATTGTTGATCGAAGTTTCATCTTAACAATTGCCATTTTGGAAAATGCTCTCTCAGCCTTGCACGAAGAAACAGGATAAACCGAAAACGTTTTGGCGACTTTTGCGTAGTTCTCAAACATCGCCTCCTGCCCGGTGCTGCCTAACCAGCTAATCAGCTCCTCCGGTTCTTTTCCAACAATCTCATTACGCTGTGTTGTCAGTAGACTCATTTCGGCTTGCAGATCAAATGCCTTCACTTCCACTAGACCAGCTACTAAAGCTGTTTCCTCACAGTTTGCCTCCAGGTTCAAGACCTTTTCAAATGCACGCAATGCAGCGGTTGATTCTTGGTCGAAACGTTCTTCTAATCCATCAAGGAGACTATCGAGCAGCGGGAAGTAAAATTTGACTCTTACTTCTTCTTCCTTCGACGAAAATACTGCTTCCGAGACTGAATCTGAATCGGGTTTCCTGACTGGTTTCCGGTTCCGCACGGCTGGCACATCAACGCTCAACTTCTCACACATTACTACAGCATCTTCAAAAAAGTCCCTGAAAGATGAATCATTTCGCAAGTCCTTCAGCCGGATTTTCAATGAGTCGATCGCTTTCAGCGACGCAGACACACTGACAGTGCTGCTCTGAAGAGTTTTGTTCACGATGTTAATGAGACGAAGAACGAAATCAGTGGTGTATAAAGCCAAAATGAAGTTAAAGCTTTTAAGCTGTGCCAGTAGGCCTTTTCCTTTCGCTTTAACATCAGGAGCGGATGACGTGTCAATTATTTCCTCCGTTGCCTTTACGATCGACTCGAACTGTTCTCGAACCGCGGAAACTGCTTCCGATCTTGCCGCCCAGCGAGTAGTTGATAGCGTCTTCAGCGCCTTCAGGCGGTCTCCACCTCTGACAACAACGCGCTCGAAAACGGCGTGTCGTGTTGGGCTGCCTTCGATGAATGAGTACAGGAACTGTATTGTCCCGAAAAAATCGAAAACGATTCCATTTTCCTTCCTGGACGTTACAGCGTCGACCAGCACGAGATTTAAGCAGTGTGCGTAGCAGTGAATATATTGAATACGCTTATTTTTCTCCTTACACTTGGCCTGGACACCGCCGTGCTGACCGGACATGTTGTTCGCTCCATCGAAGCAGACACAAGCCGTTTGATCCCACGTTAGATTAAGATCGCCCAAAACAGCACACAGCTCGTTGAAAATGGTTTGTGCATCCGTTTTCAGCAATCTCCTCAGCCCAACAAACACCTCTTGTGAGCTGCCGTCATCTTCAGCGTAACGGATCACGACGGCCAGCTGCTCATGATGACCACAGTCGCTGGTTTCATCAGCGATGATTGTTATCCTTTTACCAACTAGCTTGCCTTGAATCTTTCGCAGGATAACGTTGTGCATCGCAGCAATTAATTCATTTTGCGTTTTGTTACTGAGATAGGTTGCGTTCTTGGGTCCAGCTTTAAGGTGTTCTTGCAATTGATCATCGTACTTTGCGATGAGATGTATAAACTCCAGAAACAGTCCCTTTTCTTGAGAATCATTTGACTCATCGTGGCCACGAAAGGGTCGACCGCCTCTGCACAACATCCTTACCACTTCAGCCAGCTGAGCAATCAAGCGACGATTTCTGAGACGAACCTGCTCTTTCGCTTTCAGCACTGCTGATTTTTGGTCATCAAGCTGTTCATCAACTCCTTTCTGTGTTTTGAAAGCAAAAAGTGCTTCCTTGCAGCCGACGTGGAAATCGCACCGTTCATGAGTCGCGAAAGCTTGTGTTGCCTTTTTCCAGTTTGAAAAACCAGTCGATACGAAAGCTGGATCGGAATGGCCACCCTTTCCGGAATTTTCCTTGCCAAACAGTCGACAGACGAAGCAGAAGGTTTTGTCAGTAATGATGCTGTACTCGAGCCAGTCATGAACAGCGTACCAAGCTTTCCTGAAGGCACGCTTTTTGCCACCGAATCGGGTGATCGGGTATTCTGACAGACTTGGCTGGAAAGGCCCTTTCCGTACCATAGCAGCAAACTGATGACGGTCAGTGGGAACACCTGCTGCTGGATCCGACGGATCACAAATTCTGCTTTTCTCGGTATCAGGATGGCTGTAATTAAAAGAGCAAAAGTTTGAACATTTTAAGTAAGCATTCTGATCAATAATAATATGCCAAAATCGGAAACGGGCGCATAAGCATTTCCTGGGGTAATTTAAAAATATCCATTACCTGTCTTCAACCGTTGAACCCTCTACGCCGTCCTCTGCGCGCACACTATCTTTGGATGAGTTCATGATAGTATCCTTCAATGTTTCAGCATCGTCATGCTCTGACTTTTCTGCTGGAAGTGATCCTGTTTCAACCGGGTTGAACGCAGAAGAAGACACTTTTTTCTTGCCAACATAGTTAAAAGCATCTACAATGGTTGTTTGCACTCCTGATGATCGCGAAGTGCCCAGTCGATGTGCGTTTGGTATTTGGCGATTTTGATCCTGGGAGCAAAGGCGCGGAACACAGCTCTGAGTGGCTGGCAGCTTCTCGTGCGGTTGGATCGTGATGTCAGGATTTGGTTGTCCGATGACGAGGTGTTCTTCGTTGCTTAGAGTAACTTCCAGAAGCGCACGGGGTTCAATCGTGACACCAGCCCTAAGTTTATGAAAAAAATGTTTGATTGGTATACTGCCGTTCGAAGCTAGTCCGTCCCATATGTAATTTCGTCAATTTTGAGGTAATGGTGCAGTTCGCTTCAAAATCATATAAACAATTTGAAAAACCAATAAAATTTTGTAATTCTAGAAAACCGGAGAAAATTCACTTTTTCGTAAAATTCTAACACGTAGTCTTATGGACGGGACAAATTTGCCATGCATTTTTCTCGGCTTGCTGTTTTTACATATGGGACGGACTCGGCAGTATATTTTTATATCATACACAGCAATGCTGTTAATCGTTGAAATCAACGGCGTTTAAATCTTGATTCAATTTTCAAAAGGCCCTATCTGCATAGGAAACCCATGAGGGATAGGTTGTTTTGAAAATTTAATCTAGAAATCATCGCTGTCGTTGATCGATGATATAATCGTAATTTTTAAACGGAGCCATCGTTGATTTAATCGTTAACGTCAACGGAGGCGTTGATTTAAACGGCGTTGATCATCGCGTTGATTATCGACAATCAACGCGTTGATCAACGGCGTTCTTTTTTATTTTTTGAGTTTTATGAGGAAAGGACGACTTTTTCGTAAATGTATTGATTGGGAAACATTCTCAAATAGATGTGGCATGGAATTATTATTCCGGCGGCTTCAGTAATAGTCTCGCGTGGCTAAATATCGAAAGAATTTGTTTTTCTAAGATATAATAATGAATTGACCACATGACCCATGTTCCAGTGTGTGCGCAACCAGCCAAACGGGACCACGCGGTCGCTTCTTACAAATAGAGTTGTTTCCATATTTCCTAATCAATACATTAATAAAAAAGTCGTTCTTTCCTCATAAAACTCTAGTAAACTAAGAAAGAACGCAGTTGATCAACGCGTTGATTATCGATAATCAACGCGATGAAAATCTACGCCACTGTTGACTTTGACGATTAAATCAACGATGGGTCCGTTTACGATTATAACATCGATCAACGAGAGCGATGACGTTGGTTCAATGATTAACAGCATTGAAACACAGGTAACAAAAACAATAACGATGTTCAAAAATTACGTCTTCACTATAGTATAATCCAGTCCCCCTACGATTTTATCACCAAATTCCACTGGGAAAAAATGCAACATTTTATGGCAAGATCGAGTTTATCAAATGAAACGACCGGCAGTAACATACGTGTCCTTTGTCCTTTATAAGGGCGCTTGTAAAAAACGCCAAATCACGCAACTTCCAAAAATCGAATTAATATTGAAGACTCTTTAGAATAATTGAAAAAAATGCGCATGGAAATACGAACTAGATCTGGACGTAATTTTTGAACGAGCCCTAAATAGAATTGAAAGATTATAAAAAAAAATTAGATACCTTCCGACCGTTTTCGTTGCATCGACCATCAACAACGGCGAGATGTTAGATCCTTCGTCTCCAACATCTTCTTCGGTCCAATCGTTCGCACCTGGCTCACTGATAATTACTTCAAATCGGGCATCAGTTTCGATAAATGGCCCAGAACCACGTCGATCAGGACCATTCAGGATTCGTTGACCTTTCGGGGGTGAGCAACTGGTTCGTTTTTGTTTCCGGGAGCAAACAGTGATGTTAAACAACCGAAAAAATAAATAAATGATGTTGAAATTACCTATCTTCCAGCTGCGTATCGAGCATATTTTCCTTTCCTGTGGAATTTGTGAGGACGGCGTTTTTGTCGATTGAACCGGATCCGATTTTCGGTCGCTTTTTACCATCGACACTTCGACGATCAGAACCGAAAAGGAACGAAAGGGTACTCCGTTTCCGATTCCGGAGGCCACCAGAAATCGACGAATCCGAATCTGTCGAACCATTTCCACTTAGACTATCTGGTTTCTCGTGGATCAAGGTGGCAGAGAGAGAACGTCTGAAACCGAATATTGACAAATTTTGTTTGCAAAATCCAACAATTTATACTATTTTTTAAAACAAACCTGGCGAGCGACGAATCGAACGGAACTTGTAGAGTTAGATTTTCGACGGCATCTGTACTGTGGTGCTCAGAACGACTCAGAGCAGCGTTCTCGTCGGTGAAGCTATTACGGGATTGCTTTTTGTGACCAGAACTACGGCGCACAGAATCCGAGTTTCGCTGGATTTTCTGCGTTCGGTTTTCTCCGGAATTCCATTTCGTGTTGTAACAGTTCGGCCAAGAAGCGTCATCTTCGGTGTTTTTACCCGATCCGGAACTGTCGCGATAACTTTTTTCTCCTTCTCCACTACCATTCAGGTTCTCGACGATCGATATTTGACGTTTTCGTTTACCGGTGGAATCTGCGCCGCGTAACTCAGCACGTCCTAGAACGGTGTTTCGCACTTTGCCGCCGACATTTCGGCGATCAGAACCATTCGGGTGGAGGTGGTCACTTTGGCTATCCGATTTTTCGTTGAACGAGGATTCAGAGATAGAGCGTCTGAAACAGAATAGAGCAGAAATTTTGTTTGTAAAACCCAATATTTAACACACATAAAAAAATACCTGGCGAGCGGTGAATCGAGTGGAACTCGGTGTGTTCCATTTTCGGCGGAATCTTTACTGTGATGCTTAAAAAGACTCAGACCGTCATTTTCGTTGTTCCGGGATTCCTTTTTGCCAGCAGCAGCGTCATCTTCGGCGTTTTCGCCCGATCCGGAACTGCGATAACTTTTTTCTCCTTCTGCACTATCATCCAGGTTCTCAACGATCGATGTGTGACGTTTTCGCTTACCGGCGGAATCCGCACTGCATAGTTCAGCACGCCCTAGAGCGGCGTTTTGCACATTGCCGCCGACACTTCGGCGCTCAGAACCATCCGGACATTGCCTACTTTTCTTCGCATGGGTTGCTCCGTTATTCCTCTTCCTTTTACGACTGCCTTGAAACGAAGTGTCCTCCTCAGCGTTTGTGTCGTAGGAACTGCAGCCGCTCGTCTGTTTCGTGTTTCCTCCAGCAACCGAATCCGTCGAAACAGGAAAACTGGGGAATTCGGGCCGAGGACCGGGAACAGTTGAATTCTGTTGGCCTCCGTCATTCACAGCACCGTCACAGTGTTTTTCCGAATTTCGATTTCGCGTGCTGGCAAAACTCGTCGACGGTTCCACGTTTTTCTCACACCTTTTAAACGCGTCCAAAATCGAAGTCTGCTTTTTCGGCATTGTATTCACACAAAAAAACACCGCGAAGCAAAAACCGCACGACGTGCACCGAATGAAGCCATTTTCACTTAAATTGAAACTTTGAACGGTAAGGTGCTTTGTTTCTGGTACACTGAAAATCTGAATTACACATTGTTCAGCTCACTTTTGCACATTTGTTTTGATTTTCAGTTCAAGTAAGATTACACTTTTTTGTGTAAACCAAGTTGAACTTATAGATCTCTTGCATGTGTGTAAAAGTGAACTGAATATTGTGTAATGCTGATTCGCAGTGTAGCCTAAAAATTGCCCAATGAGAATTTTGGCTTGAGCCTCGACTCGATTCAAGCTCGATCTCGAGCCAAATCGACTTGAGGCCCGAGCCAAAATTCTCAGTGGGTGAGGATGCCAACAAAAGTCAGACTGTGAGTATTTTTATTTAGAGTGCAACAAATCAACGCTCATGAAAACACAGCAGGTTTTGGCGCGAATTTTGTTGCTTCAGACTTTGTGTACATTGTTTACCAGTAAAAAAAATCAGGTAAGATTTTATCAACTCTCGAAACAGAAGGGGGGGCACGTGCCCCGGCGTGCCCCCCCCCCCTGGTACCGCCAGTGGTTTACATGTAATTAATTTTTTCCGTGTCAAGTAAATTCACATATTTTTTCTGTGTAGTTAACAAAAGCTTCAACCAAATCAAAAAAGCAATTCAATGATTAAAAAGTTGTTAAAATTCCGTACACATCCGTATTATGCGTAAAATTCCCTACAAAAATTCCGGCCTGTTAAAAATCCGCGAAGAGGTTCGACAATCCGTATGGTAAGGAAAAAATCCGTACAGTTGGTAGCCTTAGGCATATTCAAATAACAACTAAAAAATAAGCAAATGAAAAGCATTAAGCAAATCTAAAACCAAAAAGGAGAGAAATGACATGAGAAGAAAAACTTCGAAACAAATGTCAAACCTTGTAATAGGGTAATTCTCCGCCAACTCACACAGCAGTTGCCCCGACCCCTCTTCGATTTGCGTAAAACTTTGTCCTAAGGGGTAACTTTTGTCCCTGATCACGAATCCGAGGTCCGTTTTTTGATATCTCGTGACGGAGGGGCGGTACGACCCCTTTCATTTTAGAACATGCGAAAAAAGAGGTGTTTTCAATAATTTGCAGCGGTGAAACGGTGATGAGATAGAAATTTGGTGTCAAAGGGACTTTTATGTGAAATTAGACGCCCGATTTGATGGCTTACTCAGAATTCCGAAAAAAACGTATTTTTCATCGAAAAAAACACTAAAAAAGTTTTAAAAATTCTCCCATTTTCCGTTACTTGACTGTAAAATTTTTTGGAACATGTCATTTTATGGGAAATTTAATGTACTTTTTGAATCTACATTGACCCAGAAGGGTCATTTTTTCATTTAAAACATTTTTTTTCATTTTAAAATTTCGTGTTTTTTCTAACTTTGCAGGGTTATTTTTTAGAGTGTAACAATGTTCTACAAAGTTGTAGAGCAGAAAATTACAAAAATTTTGATATATAGACATAAGGGGTTTGTTTATAAACATCACGAGTTATCGCGATTTTACGAAAAAAAAGTTTTGAAAAAGTTGGTCGTCATCGATCATGGCCGTTCATGGTCACCCGCGACAGACACGGACGACGAAACAAAGAGAAACGCAAAAAGTAACTTTTTCAAAACTTTTTTTTCGTAAAATCGCGATAACTCGTGATGTTTATATGCAAACCCCTTATGTCTATATATCAAAATTTTTGTAATTGTCTGCTCTACAACTTTGTAGAACATTGTTACACTCTAAAAAATAACCCTGCAAAGTTAGAAAAAACACGAAATTTTAAAATGAAAAATTTTGTTCTAAATGAAAAAATGACCCTTCTGGATCAATGTAGATTCGAAAAGTACATTAAATTTCCCATAAAATGACATGTTCCAAAATTTTTTACAGTCGAGTAACGGAAAATGGGAGAATTTTTAAAACTTTATTAGTGTTTTTTTCGATGAAAAATACGTTTTTTCGGAATTCTGAGTACGCCATCAAATCGGGCGTCTAATTTTACATAAAATCCCTTTGATACCAATTTTCTATCTCATCACCGTTTCAGGCTGCAAATTATTGAAAAACACCTCTTTTTTCGCATGTTCAAAAATGGAAGGGGTCGTACCGCCCCTCCGTCATGAGATATCAAAAAACGGACCTCGGATTCGTGATCAGGGACAAAAGTTACCCCTTAGGACAAAGTTTCACGCAAATCGAAGAGGGGTCGGGGCAACTTTTCCCGATTTCGTGTGAGTTGGTAGAGAATTACCCAATAATTAGTAATTATAAATTGTCCCGATTTTGGCAGCATTGATTATAAAAAGCTTTTTAAAAATAGTAATAATAAAACTAACACAGCAAATTACAAAAGAATTGAGCATTTAGGATGCTATAAAAAATTGTTTTATGAAATCTGTAAATATAATTAAGCAAATTTGATATTGGTGCCAAACTCAAGACAATACAAGGAATAAAACTGATGAATTTTATGAATGACGTCATATGAGCCTGGAACTCAAAGATATACATTGGTAGCTGCAACAAAACAAAATTTATAAAAAAATCTAATAAATTTAACTACAAGGTGAATTCAAAACAGTAAAAAACATTTGTTTCAGAAAAAAACCAAGGTCGCGAGGCTGTTACGACGTACTGAAAACTAATTAGAGAAATGAATTATTGATTCCAAAATCGTGACTTTACTAGTTTTAATTGGTATGTATGTAGCTGACGGTGTCAGATTTAGTTGAAGTTGAATTAACCGAAGTGGTTTCAATTATTAGAAAAAACTTACTCGCGCTTCCTGTGACGCAACAATCACGAAAATCAAGAAATTCCCAAGCGGTGTCGGGTAATTTAGAAGAAAGATTTATTTTATTACATTTCCTGTAAGAAACACGAAATCCAAGAAAACCATTATCGACAGGAAAGGCAGCTAGGTTTCTAGGAACATCAGAAAACCCTTTTCAGAAGTACAAATCAGAAGGTTAAAATTCAAACGAAGACATAACCATATATCCTGCAAGTTTATCAGATCCTAGAATCAGAAACATGAAAAGACGGTATTGTCCGCACAGAGCTTGAGAACAAGCATCCGAAGCATGTTCGCGCACCTGAATACAAAGTAGCACGTATAGAGTGAAAGGGACGATCGAGCAAACGGATTAATCGATCAAAGCAGAGAGAATAGAGAGGACAAAACATAGAACGAACTATGATCGCCGCTTAAGGTGAAACGCCTCATCATCACCAATGGCGATGTATTAGTGCGATGTGAATGTATTGGAACGATGATGATCATTGAAATTCGCATGTATTAGTCATGACGTCAATGATGTATAAATGTAGTAGTGACGTAATATTCTGTTTACGTCAGCGCTGTAAACAAACATAATGTTTGAAAATATTAAAATAGATAAATATTATTGTTATATTCGGAACGCATTGAATGTTCCGTTCGCAAAATTAAGTGGGAAATGGGGTTTTCGAAAAATGGTACAATGTTGAGGGCTTGGTTAAAAATAAAGGGTATGTTTGAAAATTGCCGGGAACGATGGTGTAGTAGTATGCGTGGTTGTCTTATCCAGGTTTTTAACAATATGGACGAATACCGAAGGTAACGCTTGTAACGCTACGGGGGTACTGTCAAACCAATTTGGTAACGCGTGTAACACGCCTGCTCGCCATGCTCGAGCTTATGTCAAAAATTTTCTCCAAGATGGCGCCCACAAGTCTTTGCATTCACAACGTGTTCCTCTTTCGACCGCAACGTAACAAGGAGAAAAACATCCGAGATCGACGCTGAACGCAGACAATCCCCGAGTCTTAACCCGCGGCTGCTGGCCGGAACACGGATCACAGCTAAGACCGCTCCCACAGTGCGACGAAAACACTCGACTCTGGATCCGCGGCTGCTGGCCGGAACACGGATCACAGTTGAGACCGCCCCCGCAGTGCGACGAAAACACCCGACTCTAGACCCGCGGCTGCTGGCCGGAACACGGATCACAGCTGAGACCGCCCCCGCAGTGCGACGAAAACACCCGACTCTAGACCCGCGGCTGCTGGCCGGAACACGGATCACAGTTGAGACCGCCCCCGCAGTGCGACGAAAACACCCGACTCTAGACCCGCGGCTGCTGGCCGGAACACGGATCACAGTTGAGACCGCCCCCGCAGTGCGACGAAAACACCCGACTCTAGACCCGCGGCTGCTGGCCGGAACACGGATCACAGCTGAGACCGCCCCCGCAGTGCGACGAAAACACCCGACTCTAGACCCGCGGCTGCTGGCCGGAACACGGATCACAGTTGAGACCGCCCCCGCAGTGCGACGAAAACACCCGACTCTAGACCCGCGGCTGCTGGCCGGAACACGGATCACAGTTGAGACCGCCCCCGCAGTGCGACGAAAACACCCGACTCTAGACCCGCGGCTGCTGGCCGGAACACGGATCACAGCTGAGACCGCCCCCGCAGTGCGACGAAAACACCCGACTGTAGACCCGCGGCTGCTGGCCGGAACAGCGGAAAACATCTGGGACCGCCGTCCGACATCTCTGACAGAACGCCAGCGTACTAGGAAAGCAACCGTTGGCCGGATCAGGGTGGGTGGAAATCACGCCAGCTGAAAATCGCAGCAGTTTTTCTCGACAATGCCTCGTAAATGTGTCGTTAATGGATGTGGATCTGTGGAAACAAAAACCGAAATTAGTTTTTATAAAATTCCTAATGGAAATATTGCAAGAGAAAAGTTGCGTCGTGAATTGTGGATTGAAGCAGTCCAACTTAGAGAAACACACAACTATGACTATGTCTGTGGCCGCCACTTTGTGTCAGATTAGAAATAGGTTTGTATTTTTTGAATTTTAATGAAATCGATTTGTTTTATTTAACAGGTAAACCATCTGCTCCCAATGACATGACAAGTGTGGATTGGATTCCATCCATAAACATGCCAGTTCTTACACGCATAGGTATGTTTTAATCTTGGATATAATGTTAATTATAGCCAAATCATTTTTTTGATTTTTTTATTTGTAGTACAAAACAATGAAAGTAATGATCCACAAGGAGACGATCACGACAACCACAATATGGGTACCATTGAATATCTGGAAGACGACGAAAATTCAAACTTGAGCAACGGCAATACGGATTATTACATCGAAGAGGATGACGAGGTCATTGATGAAACTATGGTAGAACCAGCGTTGCCGAACGAGGCGGAGTTTCTAATGGACAGCGAGCCAAACGACGACAGTTTTTCGAGAGAAAATTTTATGCGACTGTTGCAAGAAAACCGTGAGTATGAAAAACTACTGAAAGCGAAAGACGAAGAAATCGACGAACTCAGGAAAACCATCGAAAAGCAGCACAAAATCTTGGAGATCTTTCAGTGGGATTTAAATTCTTTTAAAGAAAATGATCGTAAAGTTGCTCACCTGACAGGACTGCCTAATTTTGCTACACTATCAATTTTGGTAGACTTTGTGAAACCTGGAATCTTGGTGTTTTCAGATATACTAAGTAAAGAACAAGTCGTGATAATGGTTCTTATGTATATTAGATTAGGACTTTGCTTTAGCATCTTAGCAGTTTTGTTTCGTGTGTGTCCAGCTACCGTAACTCGATATTTTTACTCAGGATTGTACTCATTGTTCAAGCAATTGAAAGGTTTAGTTAAATGGCCATCGCAAGAAATCATTGCTTCTAATACTCCGACTAGATTTCGCAAACTGTACGATGCACCCATAGCCGTGATTTTGGATTGCTTTGAGTTATTCACCGAAAAACCCGGCGTGAAAGAGGCAGTGATTAAATTATATAGTAACTACAAACACCATTACACCGTGAAAGAATTAGTAGGAATCACATCATTTGGAACAATTTCTTTCATATCTAAGCCATATACTGGTAGAACAAGCGACAAGTTCATAACCGAACAATGTGGATTGCTAGATAAACTTAATAATAATGACTTAGTTTTAGCCGATAGGGGTTTTACTGTAAGACAGGCCGTTCAAGATAGGGGAGCAGTTTTAAAAGTGCCAGATTCGTCTTCAAAGAAGAAACAGTTAAGCTCCAAGGCTGTCGAGAGAACGAGAGCTCTAGCTTCGATCCGAAATGAGGTAGAGCGATCAATAGGATCACTACGGCAGAAATCCGGAATACTAAGCACGCGACTTCCAATCACTTTGTTGAATCACGAGCACAATGGTGAAAATGTGCTTAATATGTTAGTTACAGTAGCTTGTGCGTTATTTAACCTTTGTCCATCGATAATTTCACCATAAAAAACTAATCAAAATCAGATCATATGTTAAACTGCAATAACTAATCTACATCACATACTAAGTCATTTCGATAACTGATAAATAAAAAAATGTAAAAAGGTATTAGTGCTGTTTTTCATCATAAACTAAATTATTTTTCTAATAATTTATTGTATTTAATAAATATTTACATTTTTCGAAAAAATCGTTCGCATGTCTTTTCACCTTAACCAAATTAAATACTAGCCCTTCTCAGAATTGAATTAGCGAATGTCATCGCAGCAACCATTACCATCATCGCAACAGATAGTTATCAACATCTTCTTTTTCCCCTCAATCAGCTCGAAGTACCTAGCTCTGCCAATTGTCCCATTCGAAGTGTCTCGTATTTCCGCGTACTTGTTTTCTCGGCGCAACTCCTCCTTGTCCGACAAGACAACCAATGTCGATGTCGTTAGAGCGCTGTATTCTGGTCGACGTCGGGCTGGTTTTTACATCCCGTTTTGCAAAAAGCACGAAAAGATTTGAAAATCTTGCTCCACGCAACACCTGAACCGCACTGCCTGTCGGGCATGTCCCGCGAAGCGTCGGGCTAACGTCACCGAGGTTTCTACTGGGCTATTTTTCGGGAATGGCACCAAGTACATCCTAAGTGAAGTAAAGATTATTTTTCCATGATGGGAAGCAAGGCGTTAGACAACGAGATGTACTTACCCTAGGTCCCAAGGATTCTTCATGGCCTGCTGGTCGCACGTATTCTTCAATGTCCCGTGGCCTGGTGACTTTTCCGAGCACTGAGTTCCTCACCCGTTCAATCCGTTCGTATCTGCGGGCTTGTCCAGCTACTTCCACAACAATGGAAAATATATTTTCCAGCACCGTTACTGACGGATAACGTTGTTTGTATCGAGGAGTCTCAATTATTCTTGTGAATATAGATCGAGCAAGTCACGGAGCCTTTTCTTACGTGTGAGGTTTTTCTTTTTTTTTGTTTTGATTGCGGGTTTATTTGACAGATGTGTTCAGCACGAAAACGATCGAGTGAGGGGCTTTTTTGCGTTTGCTTGGATTTGCACTATGGGAGTAAATGATTTTTTTTACAAAATTATTTTTTTTAACAAATTTGTGAATTGCTTTTTATCACTTTGAATAAATTTTCCAATACAACCTGTTTAAGAAAACAACTTACAGTAAATTAAATATACAGCATTCGAGAGATCAATTCAAAGTTTATTGTACAGACAAATGATTTTTAATATTATAAAATATGACTGTTCCTGAACTAACTATTTGCGCGATGTGTAGTAGTGTCCAATGATTTCAGGGCCAATAACTTTTTCAAAAAAATCTTCAGCCTTCTTCGCATTAGATTCCAAAAACTCATTATTCCTGGTCACTTTAATAAATATTGAAAATTGTCGAGCCCAAATAACAAAAAAACCGTAGTTAGCGTCACAAAGGAAAATCTGTGCTTGAACCTGATAATAATAGGGATGTTCATGATTCATAGCTAATCTACCATTACTATTGCGAACAATAGGTCTATTCCCGTACTGCAGAATTCTGCAATTCTGCACGAAATCGGCAGCAGAGCGTTCCCGTACTTTTCTGCAACAAAAGTAACTTTTCTCTCAGGCAGAACTTCTGCAATGAGAGAGCCGAAGTTGCAGCGAAACCGTTCCCGTACTTTTCTGCAAGCTCTCTCTTCTCTTTCGTGCTGAAAAGTATCTGCAAGTTGGTGTGATGGATGTTGAGTACACGCTTACATAAAATTTGCAAATTTGGTGAAATCAAGCATTTTATTATGAGTTGTAGTAAATTTGATGTTTTATTATTACCAAATTGAAGTAGTCTTTTTGAAGGGGACATTTGTATATTTTGAATTGATGGATTTTGGGGTAGTTTTTTTTAATGCCTGGTTTTATTGAGAACGATTATTATTATTTTTTTGTTAATATTTTAATCTGATAAAAAGTCTATAACTAAAGCCAGTATTACAGCATGGCTAATACACCAACAAACAATTTGTTTCATAAAAACAAATGAAAATATTTAAAAGAAAATTTTTTTTGAGTTGAATAAATTTTAAATAAATATTTGTTTAAGGATTAATTTTTAATCTTTAATTGTTTTTGAACAGGCCGTGGAACAGACTCTAGAACAGACTACATGTGTTTACATAATAGGTAAATTTAATTGGCAAATAATAAATTATACCTGAAAAGGTGCTACCAATTTGATGTAAATTTGTCGAACGAAGGGATCAACAAGGAGGGGTATTAGACTACCGTAAACTGGGGTGACTTTGATAGCCCGGGTGACTTTGATAGGTTTTTCAAATGCCCGTCAAATTAATATCTAAACATTTTTGAGAATTTTGAGTATGTAAGCACTGTGACTGTTACATTGGATGTATCAAAATAAGTGGCCAAATCAAATTTCTATCAATGTCACCCCGGGCTATCAAAGTCACCCCAGTTTACGGTATACCAAACAAATAATAAATATAATTGATTATATAATTGATGAACATAACATTTTTGCTGAAACAAAACATACGTTGTTTACACGTCATATTTTATATTATTTAAAATTGAAACACATTTTATTAAAAAAATCCAAACTTTCGTTATACTCTACACCACATTACTCCGTTAAGAAATTAATCTTAAATTCTTATGTTTTTAATTCCTAAATTCTTAAATGCCGCCATCTTGAATCATTAAAAAAATACACATTGGAGTCATATTTTAGGTTAGAAACTCAAATTTAGAGGATTTACACATTTTCAAATTTTACTTATTTTTGAAATTAAAATTTCATAGATTTTTTAAACTATTAAAGGTTTATGCTTGTCATTTATAAATTATTTTAGTTAAACGTACCTCTTATTTCTAAAATAGTTTACCTAATGTCAAAGTTTTGAATTGTTTCTAATGTATAATTTCTACCTAAGCATAATTAATTTCTAGTGACTTAAAAAATGGTACAAGCTTATTTTTTTTAAATAAAATGTTGAGTTGCATAAAGCAATAAGTTCTAGAAATAAACTTTTTAATATTAAAAAAAACTTTAATACCCAATTTGAGTAAATCCACTCAACTGTGTACAATATTGCAGAAAAAGTACTGGAACGCGCTACCCAGGCAAAAGTTTTGCGGTTTCTCTCCTTGCAGAACTTCTGCAAAAGAGAGAGATGAAGAGAGCGAGCTGAAAAATACGGGAACGTGCTGCAAAAAAGTGACTTATGCTGGCTGCAGAATTCTGCAGAAGTTGCAGAAATTCTGCAATTCTGCAAGTACGGGAATAGACCTAATGTATGCCGATGATTGAGGTTTACGATTAATCAACACGTTAATTCCTTCTTCTTTCGACAAATGATCTGATTTGAAAGGGCACTTAACCTCAACCGTGACTATCCCACAGCAATCACAGCTAATTATGTGGTCCGGCGAGGCTGCAAGGTATGGATGTTTTGGCGAAATTACTAATCCACTGTTCCTGCCACTTACATTGCGATGTTTGTTAGCCCTAAATGCGTTTAAAGCTTCCTTGATGCCATTTGATTCATGTTCTTTGCCGTAGATGCAAGCTGGGATATTCTGAACTGAGTTTTCCGTGAATATGGAATTAAGTAGAGATTTCGAAGGATTGTCTATGCTGGTTTTGACGCAACGAGAGAAGATTGATGCTGTGACTCGACCCAAACGCATTTTAAACCACAGAGGATCAGCCGATTGATCCCTCGTCATCTCTTCAATAAGATCACAGTCATGTTGTGCGATGCTCCAATCTGTAAATTTAACAACGTCACGAAGGTCATCAATCGACTGATCCTCATAGCACTGTTCGTACCGGTTCGTCATCGACAACTTCGACACATATTCTTTTTTTCGGATCAGTTCATCATCTTCGTCAGCTGCATCTGAATGCAAAAAAAAAAGCTTTACTCGCTGCCACTTCAAGACCCGATTCTTCCAGTTTTCTTATCAAAGCGATGTAGTCATCGTCCGATCGTTCTAAATTGAAGTTCCGCAAATCGCAAAAGGTTTCTCTTTTTTTTCCAAAACTGGTCTCGTCGATAGTCGCAAATAAATCTTGGTTGGCCAATCTTCCGCCTGGAGCGGTCCAGTATGCCGGAAGCTCGGTCACGGAGATCTAAAAGTAAAATAAAAATATTACACTTATTTCTATTCAATTTATCTCTTAATGCTACACTAACCTGTTTACCCAGGCACAGTTCTCGGGCAAACGACAAAGCGTAGAGGACAGCCGATACATGGGTACACGTTTCACCGGCTCCAGCAGTGCAAGTACAGTGCGCGGCTAGAATGGACCCGGCTTCATCGTCTTCGGTTTCTGCATCCGAGATTATTATCCAGCATTCCGCCGGCGGGTCATTTATGCTCATGCTATGAAGAACCTGTGAAATATGTTCAATGTCTTAAAACTGATAATCAAAACTGGTAATCAAAATATATTACCTTTCCGGATACGACGAAGACGTCGTTGCACCTACACCCTAGCACTTCTTTAACAAAACCTGATGTGAAGCTCTTGTATGAATCCAAGGATTTCCGGTTCAAATGTGGCTGTCCAGTTCGAAAGGAATTTTTGAAAACTAGATAACTGCAGATCTTGTCGAAGTCTACCGTCAAAGGGAGTACACCGGCATCGAAATCCATCGTGTATGGATCGATGCCATCAACGACTTGAATTTTGTCGTGGTACCTCTCGACGTCTTCCGGTTGCAGCTGTTGCACTTTCGAGGAAAGATTACCAGCCATCTCGTTTCACTGCGGGGACGGTCTTAGCTGTGATCCGTGTTCCGACCAGCAGCCGCGGTTCTAGAGTCGGGTGTTTTCGTCGCACTGCGGGGGCGGTCTCACCTGTGATCCGTGTTCCGGCCAGCAGCCGCGGGTCTAGAGTCGGGTGTTTTCGTCGCACTGCGGGGGCGGTCTCAACTGTGATCCGTGTTCCGGCCAGCAGCCGCGGGTCTAGAGTCGGGTGTTTTCGTCGCACTGCGGGGGCGGTCTCAGCTGTGATCCGTGTTCCGGCCAGCAGCCGCGGGTCTAGAGTCGGGTGTTTTCGTCGCACTGCGGGGGCGGTCTCAACTGTGATCCGTGTTCCGGCCAGCAGCCGCGGGTCTAGAGTCGGGTGTTTTCGTCGCACTGCGGGGGCGGTCTCAGCTGTGATCCGTGTTCCGGCCAGCAGCCGCGGGTCTAGAGTCGGGTGTTTTCGTCGCACTGCGGGGGCGGTCTCAACTGTGATCCGTGTTCCGGCCAGCAGCCGCGGGTCTAGAGTCGGGTGTTTTCGTCGCACTGCGGGGGCGGTCTCAGCTGTGATCCGTGTTCCGGCCAGCAGCCGCGGGTCTAGAGTCGGGTGTTTTCGTCGCACTGCGGGGGCGGTCTCAACTGTGATCCGTGTTCCGGCCAGCAGCCGCGGGTCTAGAGTCGGGTGTTTTCGTCGCACTGCGGGGGCGGTCTCAGCTGTGATCCGTGTTCCGGCCAGCAGCCGCGGGTCTAGAGTCGGGTGTTTTCGTCGCACTGCGGGGGCGGTCTCAACTGTGATCCGTGTTCCGGCCAGCAGCCGCGGGTCTAGAGTCGGGTGTTTTCGTCGCACTGCGGGGGCGGTCTCAACTGTGATCCGTGTTCCGGCCAGCAGCCGCGGGTCTAGAGTCGGGTGTTTTCGTCGCACTGCGGGGGCGGTCTCAGCTGTGATCCGTGTTCCGGCCAGCAGCCGCGGGTCTAGAGTCGGGTGTTTTCGTCGCACTGCGGGGGCGGTCTCAACTGTGATCCGTGTTCCGGCCAGCAGCCGCGGATCCAGAGTCGAGTGTTTTCGTCGCACTGTGGGAGCGGTCTTAGCTGTGATCCGTGTTCCGGCCAGCAGCCGCGGGTTAAGACTCGGGGATTGTCTGCGTTCAGCGTCGGTCTCGGATGTTTTTCTCCTTGTTACGTTGCGGTCGAAAGAGGAACACGTTGTGAATGCAAAGACTTGTGGGCGCCATCTTGGTGAAAATTTTTGACATAAGCTCGAGCATGGCGAGCAGGCGTGTTACACGCGTTACCAAATTGGTTTGACAGTACCCCCGTAGCGTTACAAGCGT
>NW_026292917.1:0-25447 GCF_016801865.2 Culex pipiens pallens | reverse complement strand
GCGTGTACGAATTGGACATAAACATCGTTGTTAGGTAGCCCCTTACAGCTAGCCGCGCAAAAATGGTCAGTTTTGGGCGCTAATAACTTCGCGGGAAAAAAATCTAAAAATTTGGTGTCTTCGGGAAAGTTGTTCTAAATTTAATGAAGGTTCTACATTTAAGAAATGGTAAGAATCGGATAACTATGGCGCCTTCCACAGGTAAAAAAGTAAAACAGTTGCTTTTCTCCATACATTTTGACGATTTTTCCCATACAAACTTTAAGCGATTGGAGGGAGGGGTTCCCGTGGTCAGAACGAGCTCAAATTTTGAATTTAGCCTAGTGATGGGTAAATCTTTGATTTCAGGGGGTAGCCCCAAAAAAGTCCGGATTTGGACCACCCTAACGGACAAGACACCAAAAGGAGAAAGTGGTAAGCCGCAGCCACGTTTAACGATTCCTAACCTGCTCAATGTTCTGGATGGTCGCAGTCGATCAAGGTCGGCGCAAAAGGAGAAACCTAACCCCAAAAACTAACAACAACTAACCCCAAAAAGAAAGAACAACTAACCCTTAACCCATCATGAACTACACGTGCATTATCGCCAGTATCAATCTAAACGCAATTCAGACCAGGCTTAAACTCTCACTTTTTCACGACTTTGTAAAGAACAGTAACGCAGATATTATTTTTGGTCAGGAAGTAGCTTTCAACAATTTTTCATTCATTTTCACTCACCATGCGATAGTTAACGTATGCAGAAATCAAGGCACGGCTATTTTGATTCGTAAAGGTTTTGATTACGATGATATCATCTGTGACCCAAACAGTAGAATTGTTTCCGTACTGGTTAATGGGATTAATTATATTAATGTTTATGGGCACGCTGGATTCATGCTAAAAAAAGAACGGGAAACTCTTTTCGCTGAAAATATTGCCATTCACCTTAATAAGGCAGCTGCTCGAGCGCACGTGCTGGGTGGGGATTTTAATTGCATATTGGATCCGACTGACACCAAAGGAAATACCAAAAAAAATTGTAATAGTTTGAAAGTACTGACGTCAAAAATGGCCCTCAAGGATGTAGACAAAGCTTTAAAAAACCAAGCAGTGCAGTACACCTTTTTGAGAGGTGATTCAGCATCTCGTATTGATAGATTTTATGCTTCACAAGATATTTTAAAATCTGTTTTGAATTTTGAGACCTGGCCTGTGGTCTTCTCAGATCATAGGGCGATTTTGATGAAAATTTCCATTCAAAAGTCAGACTTGGAGACATCATTTGGAAGATAAACACAGCTTTTATTAATGACGATGAATGTGAAAATGAGTTTTGTTTTACGTACGAAGCTCTACAACAACGGCAATCGTATGAAAATAATTTTATGAACTGGTGGACGACCCATTTTAAATCCAAGGTTAAAAATTTCTTCAAGATGAAAAGTATTGAATTCAATCGGAACATAGCCATGCGCAAATCTGAATTATACAAAACGTTGATTGAATTATCCTCTAGACAAAATGATAATGAAGATGTTAGCAGGGAAATGGGCTTAACTAAATCATTAATTTTTAAAATAGAATCTGAAAAATTAAAATATTATGAATCAAAACTTTCCTCAAACAGTATCCTCACCAACGAAAGGACGAACATTTACCAGATTATTGCCAGGCATAAATTCAACCAAAGTAGTAGAATTGAGAAGCTTATAGATGGGTGTAATGAAATTGTCGGCACGGAGAATATTAAAAAGTTTTTATTCAACCATTTTTCTGAAAATTTCAAAAAGCACGACTTTTTAGAACCCAGTTGCAGATCATTGAATTATATTAAAAAAAGACTAAATCAGGACGACTCGAACTAGATAATTGAACCTATTTCCGAAGAAGAGTTAAAGAAGGTAGTAAGGAATTGTACAAAGAAGAAAACCCCGGGTCCTGACGGTATTTGCTATGAATTTTACGTTAAGCATTTTGACTTAATGAAAAATGATATGATTAAGTTATTTAACGACTTGCTGTGTGGTAATGTTGTAATTCCTTCTTCTTTTTGCGAAGGAGTAATAACCGAGGGGGACGTCACTTCCGCGCTAACCGAGCGATAAAGCTTCCTTTTCAAACCTTTGCAGCGTTCACTTTCACCTTTCCGCTTTAACTTGCTTTAACACGCGTTAACCGCGATAACTTGCTTTTTGGCTTACTTTTTCTTGCGTTCTCGCATCACACTGCTCGATTTTTTTGACAGCGAGAACTGTCAAGAGCAAATGACAGTTCTCGTTGTCAAATTAGTCGAGCAGTTTGTTTTGCTAAATTTTTCTCCGTCACCGGACGGATGGTGGTCAAAAAAACGGTGGCGCCCTAAAAGGAGGAAGCAAGATTCGGCTTAAAAGAATGCAACTTCCGGACGGAACATTAATGGAAACGAGCGTGTTCCGGGGCCGGTGTTGGGTGCGAAGAGCCTGCCAACGGAGCTGTACGACGATGAACCTGCGGAGAGCAAAACCGGTGGAGACAGATCAGCCGTCGGAACCGTTTCCTGCGCTTGCGAAGGGTTCGAGACGGATCGGTCTTTCGTCTATTTCGTGGTGGGGACAGCCTTTTCAGTGCGGGAGTTTGCAAAAAGGATTGGCCAGGAACGGCCGCGAAGTGTACGCCGGGAATCGAAAGGCCGCGCTACTGGTGGCGAGCAGTCTGAAGGAACAGAGGAGTACAGTGGTGGCAACCTGGAAGTGGCCATTGTTATCCTTGAGCTGGCTGGTGAAAATCAGGGCGAAGCGGTCGAACATCTGTTGTAGTGTTAATCGGAGCCGGCCGGAATCTCTCAGAGCTAAAGCCGCCGACCAAACCGAGCAGCGCGACCTGCTACATGGTGTTGGTTAGTCAAACACTATTCTTACTTTAGTTTTAACTCAAATTGTTTTTTCTTCACCCTACAGGACGGCATGATTGAGAGACTGGCCGTGGACAACTATAACGATGCGTAGGGACGCGTTGCCCAGCTCGGAGGACAGCGTCGACTGCAGCCGGCACAGGCTCCAGTTGTTCCGGAGACCATCGCAGTTGCGTCCAACAGAGGTGGTGGATCCCACTTGAGCCTCTTGGTAAAGAACTCGGCCACACTGTTAAACATGCCGGAAGCGGCCGACAAGGAGTAAAACGAAGATCTACCTGTACAACCTGACATGCTGATGAAGACGTGTGGGTGCTCATATTTAGCCCAGATGCTAGTTATATATGTCCGAACAACCCCTGGAAATATCAGGTAGATTCTGCATAAATAAATCTTAAGCTCTAAAGTAAAATAAACAGTTTCAACAGAAAAAACAGGATTTTATTCAATTAAGTGTACAAAATCATATCGAACTAAGGAGGCTGCGGGACAAATGTGCCGCGGGGTGGGACCAGTGCGCGCAAACAGTGCTTGGGAACGTCTAGCTTGGAGTTGCCGCCCTTACTGAACGCTGCACTTGAGCCGTTGATCTTTCTCTGAATGCTGCCCAGCTGGTTGAGTGCGTTCAGCGCTCGATCTTTTCTGTGATTGTGATGCAGCAATGTCGGTGCTTGAAGGAGTCACGCTTGTAGACCAGGTCGCGGATCGACTTGGTGGCCATATTCAGCATGAGGATGGTGGTTGTTGATCTGGCGCAGATGGAACAGCAGCAGCACTTTGCAGACCTTAGGACTTGTGTCGGTGGGCATCATGCTGAACCAATCGTGACCGGTCAATTCACTGCGCGGAAGAGTCCCTTCGATGAGGCCGGGCTCGGGAATGTTCAGATTGGAGTTGCCCGTCCTTGAAGAACTCCGCCAGCATAGACACCGGTGCCGGCAAACCATTACTGTTGATGCTGTCCTCGCGATGGTCCAGATTTAACAGCGGACCTCCGTTGGACGCACCCGCGAAACTATTTGTATCCGCGAGGAACAGGAGAAACTCGAGAATCAGCGCACGTTGGTCTGCGAAAGAACCAGAATTAAACCACTAAAACCTCCAGGTAGAATCGGACCAACTTACGTAGGCACTAAGCTACTCGTACAGGCCGTGAAACAGATGTAGACTTTGCGTCGCCAGGTTTTAGTCGTCGAAGGTGATCGAGTTTACCGCGCCCAGATGTCGTTCGTACTCCTGGACGAAATCTCCACTGCGGGTGCCCCACTGAAAGAGAAGCAAATTTGAGGCTTCCCATTATCCCATTATTTTTTGTTGCATCTACTCACGCAAATGATCTTATCGGACGTCGGACGTTCCCGCCACTAGCAGGAAGCACTGTTCGGGGATACTCGTTCGGCTTATTCTCAGTCATGAGGTTCCGGTGCTGCTTTTTGACCATCATCTCCTCGATCACAACCTGCTCGGCCCCGTTCGGCCTGGACACAAGTTCCTCGTCCTCGCCTCACAGTCCAAAAAATCCATCAGCTTCTTCCAGATTGGCAATCTTCAACTTTTTTCTCTTATCCCCCGCCTGATTCGCTATTAAAGATTCAAACACCATCTTCCCGTCCGTGTCGTACGCGGCCTGCACCACCTCCACTCGGTCCTTCCTCCACCGACGAATCAAACGCCTCCCATAGTTGTGGACCGTCTTTCGCTGGTTCTCAAATTGAAAGTCACTAATATGTGCCGCCTCCACAAACCCTGAAGCATATTCTTCGGCTCCCGTATCTGCTCCGTCAAACCCGGATTCGCTGGACCCGCCATCGGTTCAAAAATCTCCTCGTACCTCGGACTCGGGATGATTCCACCTGCCCCGTGAGACCACCAGCGGGGCGGCAAATCTGCAGCGTTTTCGTCACCGAATGGGCAAAACAAATTAAACTCACAGATTGCTTTGTTTGTTTACGAAAATTGCAGGAAAATAATCAAAACAAAGAACGGGTTGCCAAACCCGAAAAAAAACTACTCGAAAATGACGGCAGGGTTGCAAGATCGATTTGGTTTGGTTCAAAAATCGAGCAGACGCTGACCGCTTTAACTCGCTTTAACGCGCGTTAACTTGCGATAACTTACTTTCTGGTGGCGTTATGTGAAAACTCGGTACGATGAGTAGCGTTGATGCTTTTCGAGCTCGTTTTCGTGCGTTTTAGTGTGTTATCGCGGAGTGACATTCCCCTCGGTAATAACATTGATACCAAAGTCTGGATGTGCGGAAAACATTTCTGGTTTTCGTCCCATAAGCCTGTTGAATTGTGATTACAAGATTTTTACAAAAACACTTGCAAATCGTATTCAGAATGTTTTGGGAAATATCCTTGAGGAAGGGCAAACTGCATGCGTTAATAACAAATCATGCGTAGACAGTCTTGACATGCTGAGAAAAATTATTGTCAAAGCTTCCGGTTCAAAAAGATTTGAAACTGCAATCGTTAGTTTCGATATGGAACGCGCATTCGACAATGTTAGTCATGATTTATTGTGGAGCATATTAGAAAAATTTAACTTTCCGGACCAGTTTATCGCATGTCTAAGAAATTTATACCGAAATGCTACCGCCAGTGTTCTATTTAACGGGCATTTGACAAATTGTTTTAAAATTTCCAGATCCATCCGACAAGGCTGCCCACTCTCGATGCTACTTTTCGTAATTTACTTGGAACCATTGATAAGAGAGCTCTATTCTTCTGTTACAGGCATATTACTAGATCATAGTTTTATTAAAGTGGTAGCGTATGCGGACGACGTAACAATGGTTGTTAAAACAGATTATGAGTTTGATAACGTGCTGAAAATAATTAAAGAGTATGGGAAATGTTCTGGAATTCGATTGAATAGTAAAAAATCTTCTTACGTACGAATTAACAACTGTAAATTAGGACCACAGATTCTTAGAGAGGAAACACAAATAAAGGTACTTGGGATGTTAATTGTAAATAATTGGAAAGATATGATTGATAAAAATTACAGCAAAATTATATCAGCATGCAGAGGGAAATTGAATTCAATCTGCATTAAAAATTTAAATTTTGTTCAAAAATCTTGGATTATAAATACGTTTATTCTTTCGAAGTGCTGGTATCTTGGTCAAATTTTACCGCCAGACAAACGCCATATTGATGAATTGAAGAAAATGGTGTTAAGATATTTCTGGGGTTCGCAAATTTTTAAAGTTGAAGCAGGACAATTATATTTACCCTTCGAGAGAGGTGGACTAGCGTTAGTTGAGGCAGAGGTAAAATTCAAAGCATTATTCATTAGAAATATCTTATACAAAAATGACGTTGAAAACACTATCTTATAGACAATATTTCTACAAAGAATTTAACTCGGAATACATATGATTGGGTGAACATTGCTATAGAATACGAAGCCTACGATTTTTTGAACACATCGGCACTAATTTATAGCTCGTTGTTGTCTAAACAAAGCTGTGAACCGAAAATCCAGAGCAAGGCGCCAAGTCCTGACTGGTTGAGCACGTGGGAGAATTTTAGTGAAAATTATATGGACTCTGATGCGAAATCTATAATCTATGAAATTTTAAACGATATATATCCAAACAAGGAAAAATTATGCAGCTATAATGTGAGGGGATTAAATAACGCCGAATGCGAGATTTGCCATGAACTTGATACAAACTTACATAGAATAACAAATTGTACAAATTCAAAGGAAATTTGGGAATGGGTAGTTGAAAAAGTGAATGTCAATATGAAGGCAAATCTTCCGGATCCAATGGAAATTCTTTCTGCATACATAGCATGAGCATGAGCATGAGAGATCACCCATGGTTGCCCCTCCGTTGCTGAACAGAACCGTAATATCCTTTCAGCACTACTGATTATAGGCTTCGACGATCTAGTGGTGTTTCCCTTATCAACAGCATGTATGAATGCGCTGAAAAGATAAAACACCATGATTGCTAAAGCTAGATCAGTTGCGAATAGGTAACAGTCATTGGCCACCAACGGCGCCCGCCATGTCAGTTTGTAGATCTCGATTTTAAGGGACGGGAATGTTAGTTAGCGCAGGTTGCTACTAGGGCAGCTGATTTACTCTGTGCTTACACCCCACAAGCGCCAGGAACCTGAAAATTTGTTAGTAGGGTAGGGTATTTGGTCAGGATTCACCACAGAAGATGATGATGCGACCCAAAATCAAAATGTTTGTTGAAAGGTATTATGTATTATTCTCAAGGCAAGCAATCGGATGCTGCGGATGAGACATTTCCCGTTTATCTGTTGTTAAATTTTAAATGAAATGGTTTAGTCTTAGACAGCCGGCTGTGGAAAGATAGAACCAAAATCATTTGAAATTAATGAATGAAGGATTGAACAGTAGAATTTTTAACTTGAGATGATTGTACTAGTTTTAAATGATTGATTTTTAGTAATGTACTGATTAACGTTGCGAACGACGAGTTACAATGTTTATCGAGCTGAAATGGTATGATAGGGGTTTGTTATTGTTGCACACCGACGACGGTCGCGAAAAATTTTGAGACCCGACGAAAAGGCATCGCAAATCGAACTGGCTAGCTGTCATCGGGACAGCCAAAGGCAGCCGCACCTTTACACTCACCCACGCACGCGAAAGAAAACACGAAAAACACACTGCGACGGACGTGATAAATTTTGCGACTCGTCGAAAAGGCATCGCAAATCGAACTGGCTACCCACATAGAAAAATGGGCGGAAAACGGCCAAAAAGCGGGGACGTTTTGCCTGAAAGCGGGCCCGATTTTCAGCACGCTTTTTCCCCTCGTTGTGGCCCATTGCGTGCCAGAATGCAACATTTAGGCGGGCGTTACGCATTTTGGCCGCTGTGTTACGCCCGTCTGTGGCACGCTTTTGGGCCCGTTTTGACCACGATAACGGGCAAAAAAGCGATGGCGGAACGGGGGCATTTTGGGGGTGCTTCTTCTTCTTTTTTAGTATTTCCGGATTCAGTTTAGAGCGGTTAGGGTGATCAATACAAATAGGGTGACAAAAAAAAACAAAACAGATTAAAATGTTTATTCAAAGAGTTTTTAAAATTACAATAAAAGCCACTTAACCTATTTAAAACTAGCCTATATGAATAAAAATTGAAATAATATGTTTAAATTAATTTAAACTTGTCCTATTGGTATAAATAACTGAGTTTGTTAAAATTATTTTACTAAACTAACCAAAATAGTTTAAATAACATTAAATTAGTAGTAATTATTAAAATTTAGTTGTAATTAGGTTAATTTTGTTAAATTAAGGTTAATTTAGAATAATTGAGTTAAATGTCAAGTTAAATTTAGTTAAATCAAGTTAATTTAAGTTAAATTAAGTTGAAAAAATTCAGATGAATTCATATATAAGTTAAAAATAAGTAAAATTTAGAAAAAATAGAAAAAAAAAATTATTAAAATTTAGTTAAGTTTCGTTTAAAATTAGTTGAATAAAGTAAAATTTAGTAAAATTTTGTATAATTTAATGAATTTTAGTAAAATTTAGTGAAATTTTGTTAAATAAAGTTAATTTAAGTTCAATAGATGATTATTTTTTTAAATTGAGTAAAATTTAGTAAAATTTTGTAGAATTTAGTAAAATTTAGTAAAATTTAGTAAAATTTAGTAAAATTTAGTAAAATTTAGTAAAATTCAGTAAAATTTAGTAAAATTTAGTAAAATTTAGTAAAATTTAGTAAAATTTAGTAAAATTTAGTAAAATTTAGTAAAATTTAGTAAAATTTAGTAAAATTTAGTAAAATTTAGTAAAATTTAGTAAAATTTAGTAAAATTTAGTAAGATTTAGTAAAATTTAGTTAAATTTAGTTAAATTTAGTACAATTTAGTTAAATTTAGTTCAATTTAGTTTAGTTTAGTAAAATTTAGTAAAATTTCAAAAAAATTCGTAAAATTTAGTAAAATTTAGTAAAACATAGTCAAATTTAGTAAAATTTAGTAAAATTTAGTAAAATTTAGTAAAATTTAGTAAAATTTAGTAAAAATTAGTAAAATTTAGTAAAATTTAGTAAAATTTAGTAAAATTTAGTAAAATTTAGTAAAATTTAATAAAATTTAGTAAAATTTAGTAAAAAAAAAGGAAAATTTAGTAAAACTTCGTAATGTTTAGTAAAATTTCGTAAAATTTTGTTGAAATTTGTAAAATTTTGTTAAATTTAGCTAAACTAAGTTAAATTAAGTTCAATAGTTCATTTTAGTTAAATTTTGGTTAATTAAATTAAAGTGATTTTAGTTAAGATCAGTTAAACTAAGATAAATTTAGTTAAATTTAGTAAAACTTGGCTAAATTAAGTTAAATGTTTTTAAATTTTGTTCAATTAGGTTGAATTCAGTAAAATTTAGTTAAATAAAATAAAATTAAGTTAAATTTAAGTACAATAAGTTAAATTCAGCAAAATTTAGTCAAATTAAGTTAAACCAAGTAAATTTAAGTTAAATTAAATTAAATCTAGTCAAATTTAGTTAAACTTAGTTAATATCAGTTACATTTATTAAAATTTAGTTAAGTTTCGTTTAAAATTAGTTAAATATAGTAAAATTTAGTGAAATTTAGTAAAATTTATTAAAATTTATGAAAATTTATTAAAATTTAGTTAATGTTAGTAAAATTCAAATATATTTAATGTTTATTAAATTCATTCAAGTTAACAGTAATGTCTGACTTCCCTAATGAATATAATTCTTTTAAAGGGATGTAAAGACGTAATTAAAAACTAAAAGCTACTTATAAACTGGTAACACTTTTTTTTTTTTTTTTTGAAATGCTTACTAACGTAGTAAATAATTGTTTATGCAACTACGAATTAGAATGATCATTTTTCTTTTGAATTCAGCTAATGTCTCTGTTCTTTTTAAATCTTCTGGTAAATTGTTGAAAACAAACGGGCCATTAATTATAAATCTTCTTCTTCCAATTTCTGTTCTAAAACCTGATCGTCTAAGATGATGTGCTTGTCTTGTGAAATGCTGGTGAACCGCAGTAGCGAATTCCCAATTATGGTGCATTTTCCTATTGTTGAGACACTTGTACATTAGGATTGCAATCCTTTGCTCAAAAAGGCCATGAATCGGAAGGATGTTATGTTGGGACATTGTGTATAGATCACGTGTTGGTTGAAGGTATGGAAGCTTAAAAATTGCTTTGATGCAACGATTTTGCTGAACTTGAAGGTCTTTCAAATGAGTTTTACTGCAAGTGCCCCAAGCTCCTATTGCGTATTGATACCTACTGTGGATAAATGCAAAGTACATTTTCAAAAGAACATGTTGTGGAACACTTTTTGCTAGCTTCCTAAGGACACCGCACAGAGGGGAACATTTTGAGGTTATCATACTTACATGCACATCCCAACACAGCCGATTATCAATGAGCACACCTAGATATTTAAAGCTACTGACTTCCGCTACCAGTTGATTCCTTACGATGAGTTCTGGGTAGGGCTGGATATTTCTACTGGATAGACGGAAGATCATCATCTTAGTTTTACCGATGTTGAGAGCCTGTAGATTGTTCTGCAGGTAGTCGAGCACCAGTTCCAGGTCCTCCTGCATGCTTGCTACTACCTGGGCAGGTGAAGAGCCAGCGTACGTAATCGCTGTATCATCAGCAAACAGTCGTGGTTTTCCTCTCAAAGGCAGCTTGGGTAAGTCGTTCACGTACAGCAAAAACAGCAACGGACCAAGAACACTGCCTTGTGGAACCCCACAGGTGACAGCGCTGTCGTAGCTACATGTTCCGGCTACAACCACCTGCTGAAAACGATCAGACAGGTAACTCTTCAAGAACTGGTTTGGGAGCCCTCGTATTCCGCAAGCGTCCAACTTCTTGAGCAGCATCGTGTGGTTAATTGTGTCAAATGCTTTAGACAAGTCGAGGAAAACGGTACCAACACTTTTTTTTATCGTCCAACATCTTGGAAATTTCGTCGACCATCTCCAAAACAGCTACTTCCGTTGATGAACCTTCTCTGAAGCCAAATTGGTGTTGATAGAGTTGTTTTGTGCTGGTCAGAAAAGTGCTTAGCCGATTAAACAACAATTTCTCAAACACCTTATTGATCGCTGGGAGCACCGAGATCGGTCTGTAGTTGGTTGGGTCCTTGGGGTTTCCGTTTTTGAAAACTGGATGTACAATAGCCTTTTTTAAACATTTTGGGTACGATGATTGAACCACACTTTCGTTAAAACAGTCTCGAATAGGGGTTGCAAGCAGCATACAATGTTTTTTAAGTGCTTTGATCGGGAATTGATCATAACCAGTGGCTTTAGAGGGGTCCAATGAACTAATTAGGTCAAGAACTTCTTGTGTAGATGTAGGGCGAAGAAAGAATGATCGTTGGGCGCGCTTAATGGTTCCAAATCTGTCAATGTCCCCGTCAGATAGTAGTTGGCCTGCTACACTGTTTCCCACAGACACAAAGTGTTCATTCAACACATTTGCAACAGTTTTAGGGTCGTTTTCATCTCTCTGGTTCACTTCAAGGGTAAGGTTGGCGGTTGTTTTGGACTTACCACCAAGAAGCTCGTTGATCCTGCTCCACAAAAGCTTTGCGTTCCCAGTGTTGAACAGTTTAGAATGATACTGAATTTTTGCTTTGGTTTTGGCGGCTGCAAGTTTTTTGTTGGCGTGGGCGAGTAGTTCAGCAAGTCTAGCATCCTGTTGGTTCCTTTTCTTCCTTTTGAGGATATTGTCTCTTATTTTCCCGAGCTTCCAGATGTCGAAGTTGGACCATGGGCAGCTATCTGTCTTCACCATAACTTCAACAGATGTGGATCTGGAATTCTTCTCAGTAAGTTCAGCATAATGGCGGGTTACGGACTCCAAACGTTCATTCACTGGAAGTATGCTGAGGTTTTGGCTTTCCAAAAACGTATGAAACTGGGCGTCAACTGCTTGATAGTTAACCCAAGTTTTAGTTAACGTTTTACGTTTCCGTGCAGTTTTAAGGTTGTACGCTGTCAGAACGTAGTTGTGATCGCTGAGTTCGCATTCCATTGTAAAGTTTGTGACTCGTGCTGCATCCGCAACGCTGCATATCACGTGGTCAAGGGTGTTTCCACTGCTTGGTCGGGTGGTGAGCGTGTTGGTTACAACCATGTTGTAGGAATTCAATAGTTGGAAGTATTTTTGCACATCACTGCCTTCGGGGTTGTTGATTGGTACATTTAAGTCGCCCAATATGAAGCAAGGGCTAGATGCTTCGACGCTCGCAAGAACTTCTTCCAGTGATGTAATCAAACGTGGAATGTCGTTGTCAGGTGGGCGGTACATACCATGGATGATGATTGATGATGTTCCATTTTTAATCTTGACCGAGATTTGATGGTGCCCTTGTTCTGCTTTGGTGACTATAACTTCAACCTGTAGACCAGTGCGGATGAAGATGGCCAATCCCCCAGACGACTTTTCTCGACACGACCAGATACTTTCGTAACCAGGTATGTTGTAAAAGTGTGATCGGCCTTTTTTTATCCAAGTTTCTCCAATTATAATCACGTCGATGGTAGTTCTTAATTCTTGCAGGAAAACGCAGAAAGAATCTAGCTTTTCGAACTGATTCATGCCACGTATGTTAATTTGTAGGATCTTGAAAGTAGCAGTATCCAATGGGAAGATTTGAGCTGCAGGGTCGTCGACGAAGGTATTAGTTGCTTGATGTTCTAGGTACATAGATGGCATACTTTAGTTACTTATTTAAATTTAGTGAAGTTTAGTAAAGTTTAGTTAAGTTTAGTAAAATTTTAAGTAACATTTAGTAAAAGTTAGTAAAATTTAGTAAAATTTAGCAAAATTTAGTTAAATTTAGTTAAATGTAGTTGAATTAAGTTAAATTTAGTTAAATTTGATTTAATTTAGTTAAATTTAGTAAAATTTAATTTAATTTAGTTAAATTTAGTTAAATTTAGTTTAGTTTAGTAAAATTTAGTAAAATTTCAAAAAAAATCGTGAAATGAAGTACAATTTAGTAATATTTAGTAAAATTTAGTAATATTTAGTAAAATTTAGTAAAATTTAATTAAATTTAATAAAATTTAGTAAAATTTGATACAAAAAAGGAAAATTTAGTAAAACTTTGTAATGTTTAGTAAAATTTCGTAAAATTTTGTTGAAATTTGTAAAATTTTGTTAAATTTTAGCTAAACTAAGTTAAATTTAGTTCAATAGTTCAGTTTAGTTAAATTTTGGTTAATTAAATTAAATTGATTTTAGTTAAGATCAGTTAAATTCAGTTAAACTAAGATAAGATAAATTTAGTACAATTTGGCTAAATTAAGTAAAATGTTTTTAAATTTTGTTCAATTAAGTTGAATTCAGTAAAATTTAGTTAAATAAAATAAAATTAAGTAAAATGTAAGCACAATAAGTTAAATTCAGCAAAATTTAGTCAAATTAAGTTAAACCAAGTAAATTCAAGTTAAATTAGATTTAGATTTAACAGTCAAATTTAGTTATACTTAGTTAATATCAGTTACATTTATTAAAATTTAGTTAAGTTTCGTTTAAAATTAGTTAAATATTGTAAAATTTAGTAGACTTTATTAAATTTTTTTAAATTTATTAAAATTTATTAAAATTTATTAAAATTTATTAAAATTTAGTTAATGTTAGTTAAATTCAAATAAATTTAGTTAAATTTAGTGAAGTTTAGTAAATTTTAGTTAAGTTTAGTAAAATTTAGTAAAATTTAGCAAAATTTAGCAAAATTTAGTTAAATTTAGTTAAATTTAGTAAAATTTAGTAAAATTTGGTAAAATTTAGTAAAATTTAGCAAATTTAGTAAAATTTAGCAAAATTTAGTTCAATTTAGTTCAATTGAGTTCAATTTAGTTCAATTTAGTTCAATTTAGTTCAATTTAGTTCAATTTAGTTAAGTTTAGTAAAATTTCAAAAATTTTAGTAAAATTTAGTTAAATTTTGTTAAATTTTGTAAAGTTAAGTATAATTTATTAAATTTAGTAAAATTTAGTTAAATTTAGTAAAATTTTGTTGAAATTTGTAAAATTTAATTAAATTTTGCTAAATTAAGTAAAATTTAGTTCAATAGTTCAGTTTAGTTAAATTTTGGTAAATTAAATTAAATTGATTTTAGTTAAGATCAGTTAAAAAAAGTTAAATTCAGTTAAACTAAGAAAAATTAAGTAAAATTTGGCAAAATTAAGTCAAATGTTTTTAAATTTTGTTCAATTAAGTTGATTTCAGTAAAATTTAGTTAAATAAAATAAAATTAAGTTAAATTTAGTTACAATAAGTTAAATTCAGCAAAATTTAGTTAAATTTAGTTAAACCAAGTAAATTTAAGTTGAATTAAGTCAAATCTAGTAAAATTTAGTTAAACTTAGTCAATATCAGTTACATTTAGTTTAATTAATTTCAATTTTGTTTAATATAGTTAACTGTAGTTAGAGTTAGTTAAATTTAGAAATTAATGATTAAAATTGTTTACAATTGATTTTATTTCAGTTAAATTTAGTTATATTTTGCAAAATTTGTTAAATATAGAAATATTTAGTAAATTTTAGTAAAATTTTACTAAATTTCAATAGATTTTTCTAAATTTAACTAAATTTTACAAAATATAACTGAATTAAACTACATTTAACAAATTGTAACTAAATTTTACTCATTGTAACCAAATTTATTAAGATAAATTAATTTTAGATCAATTAAACTGAATCTTATTAAGCATAAATCAATTAACTTCTACAAAGTTTCACATATATTTTACCAAAATTAACTACATTCAACTTAAATCAATTGTACAACATTTTAATCATTAATTTCTAAATTTAACTAACTCTAACTCAAGTTAACTAAATTTAAATAAATTTCACTTAATGTTAACTAAATCTTACAACTAAAATCAACTAAAATCAAAGTACTATTGTTAACTTTATTAAACAAAATTGAAATTAACTAAACTAAATAAAAATTTAACTAAATTAAAACAAATAACTAAATTTGAATCAATTGGCTACATTGACATCAAATTAACAAAACTTAACATAATTTTACCTAATTTTACTTTTATTTAGATAAATTTAGCCTAATTTGACTTTACTCAACTTAATTGAACTAAATTCATTTTAATTTTACCTAATTTAACTAATTTTATCCAAATTCAACTAAATTTTACTTAATTGAACTAAATTTCGCCAAATTTAAAACTAAATTCAATTTAATTTCACTAAATTTAACCTAATTTCACTAAATTTAACTTCATTTTACTTAATATAACTAAATTCAACTAAGTTTTACAGATTTTACTAAATTTAACAAAAATTTATTTAACTCAGCAACATTTTACTAAATTTAACCCTTTTTAATTAAATTGAACTAAATTTAGTAGAGTTCAGCTATTAGTTTTTTTTTTTCGAAATTTAACTAAATTTTACATATTTAGCTGAATTTAGCTTTCGTTTACTAAATTTAACTACTTTTTACCTAGTTAAACTTACGTGAGCTAAATTGAACCTAGTTTAATTTTTTTAATTTTTACTAAATTTTACCTAATTAAACTTAATAAACTTGCTTCTACTTATCTTTTTCTTTGTTTATTTAAATTTAACTAAATTTAACAAATTTAAACTAAATTTAACTTAATTTACCTAAATTTAACTAAATTTTACTTAATTAAACTTATTTCAACTAAATTTAAGTTAATTAAACTTAATATAAGTTAATTTAACTTCATTTACCTAAATTTAACTTAATTTTACTAAATAAACTGAATTAAACTAAATTTAACTTAATTAAACTAAATTTACCTTAATTTTACTATTTTTTAAAATTTAAATTAACTAAACTTCATTTAACCTAGTTTAACTTTGAAAAAGTTAAACTAAAATGTTCGATTGAATATAATATCATTAAATTTATTAAAAATTATCATAATTTCGTTGAGCTGCTTTAAATTCACTTGAATTAGATTTAGATTTAGTCAAATTGATTTTTAATTTAGTTAAATTTATTCAGATTTAGTTAAATTGATTAAAATATTTTTAATTTGTTTGAATTTAGTTATTTCTAGTAAAATTAATTTAAACTTAATTTAATGTAATAATGTTAAATTTAGTTTAAAGTAAGTAAAATAATTTAAAATGATTACCTAAATTAGTTTCAGTTTGTTAATTTTCGTAAATTGTAGTAAGAATCACTCAAAATTGCAAAAGTTAAAGAAATTAACTTATTTTTTTAATTAAGATCATTCAGTTAAATTATCAAAAGTTTGGTATTTTTTTATGTTCAATTAAAATTTAGTTAACTTTAGTTGAAATTTCTTAACAAATGGTGTCCTGTTTTGATGTTGTAAAACAACATGATGTTGCTAATTTATATTTTTGTATTTCTTTATTTTTGTTGATTTTTTAATCTATGTTTTTTTTTTATTGCAGTCGAGAATATTAATATTAAAGTTGTTTAGTGTTTTTGTTTAATTGTATATTCGTAGCTGTGATTTTTTGTATTTTGTATCTTTGAATCGATGTATTTATATAATTGGGAATTTCTACATCATTAAAAAATATGTATTAATGATGGAAACTTTATGTCGTAAAAGAAATACTGAGGGAACGAAACACAGTAAAGAATCGATTAAAAAATGTTTTGGGGGACATTCAAATAAAATTAAAAAAAAAATTACATTGAACTTTGAGTAGTAAAAAAATAAAAGCTACTTTCCTGCAGACGAAGCAGAACAAAAAGGGCGCGAGAAGTCAATTCTCTCTCGGAAGAAGAAATGGGACAAAATGCGGAACACTCTAGAAAATCAACGCTGGTCAGTTGAGGTTTCCGCTGACGGTACTCTTGCCGAAGCGACCTCGGCCGGACCCGGCGGCGTGACGTCCCTGAAGTTGTGAGTGGTTGCATCTGCTGCCTCGAGTTGGTCAGCTCGGTCACGGTTGATCCGACGGGGAACAATTAGTTGGCCACCGACGGCTCCGGTGGCGGCGCAGAGAACTGTTTCCCTCCGGTGGCCGTTTGGCTCAGCGCCGACAAACTGCGCTGGATGTTGGGGCAGGCGGACGGGATAAACTGCTGCACGGCCGGGTTGGTGGCGGCCGGTTCGACGGCCTACTCGTACAACATCTTGCGCAGCAGCTCGTTCTGCATGATGCTCTGGGTGTGAATCTACAGCTTTTGCGGGGTCGGAATGTGCGGCTGGTGTTGCTTTGTGCTGCTGGTTCTGGGCCAGGAGTTAGTTGCCTGCTCGATTTCGGGTCACCATGATGACCAGCACCAGTTGGCACGGCGGAACCAATCACTGGAGCACGGTCCGGATTGGACGGTTCTCCAAGTTGACTCCGTTCCGCTGGCCCAACCTCCGGCGGCCATCCACTTCCGCGGCCATCCACTCCGGCTCCTCCTCGATGACCGTGTCCTGGAGGCGGTAGTAGTGATGGTGATGGTGGAATGAAAATGAAAGATAAAAACTTACCTTTAATCTGCCGACCAAAACACACCAGAACAACATTTTTTTTCTAGCCAACTGAAAAGTTCAAACGAAAAAGTTTGACAGTTCGCGCGTTATGAAATAAGAGAGAGTGTGCGTTTTGGCATGCACGAAGTTTATTGGTGTGCGTGTGCAAATATAAAATCAACATTTTCGCGGATTGAGTCTTGGATAGAGGGTCTGAACTGGCACTGGGGATGCCCGATTTTCGCCCGCAGCCCCCCTAAAGTTAGAGTGGGTAGCTGTCATCGGGACAGCCAAAGCCAGCCGCAACTTTACACACACACGAACGCGAAAGAAAAAACGAAAAACATTGCGACGGACGCGAAAAATTTTGCGATCCGACAAAAATGCATCGCAAATCGAACTGGCTAACTGTCGTCGGGACAGCCAAAGCCCAAATCCTTTCTGCATACATAGGAACAAAAAATAGATTTTTTCAGGCCGTTTATTGGATTGTGTCAGAAGCTATAGTTTATAATATGAGGCATTACAAGAATCCATCGTTATTTGTATTTAAAAGCATTCTCAGGAATAAAAGGTGGGATCAACGACTGTTTTTTGTTAGGAGGTTTGGAAAATATGCATTTGTTTTCTAACAGCGTTGTGTATTTAAAGATTTAGTTGTACGTATATATGTAACATAAAACAAAAGTGAAATAAAATTGTACCATAAAAAAAAGGCCGAGGGACAAAAAAAAAAAAGTTATGGCCATATTTTCATTGACATTCACTTTTGAAAAAAAAAACTATTTTTACATTGTAGGGGAGTGTGTGGTAATTTGGACACCAGATTTGATGGAAAAATGTCATTCATTTCGATAAATTTTGATGAAAAATCCAATTTTATCGCAAAAATTAAAAGATGACCAAATTACCCCAACATTTATAATATATAATATGAACACCCCTATAAGGCTTTCTAGGCCCAGTGTGAAAAATATAATTTAACCCAAATATGACGAACTCCTCGTCACAGTGTCCTGATGCAAACAATAGAGTTATCTACGTGCGCATGTATTGCGTGTACGTACACGAAAAAAAGTGAGGTTAAATTTTGTACCGTCCAGCAAAACAAATGGCGTGCTAGTGTGCGTGAGAGCGGGCTTAGATGACTCTATGATCGAGCTCGAGCTGTCACAGCCCTGCGAAGTATGTTAGCTGACATATCGGGCGGTCAGTCAAAAAAAACCAGCTAGAAGTCGCCTGACAAAAAACTTTTGCTAGAAAGAGATAGGAAATCTGATGCAAACAAACGTTCAGCTGCCATGTAAACATACTTTGAATGTGTTGGTAAATTTCCGACTAGAAAGCCTTTTAGAGTTATCTACGTGCGCATGTATTGCGTGTACGTACACGAAAAAGATTGAGGTTAAATTTTGTACCCGCCAGCAAAACAAATGGTGCGCTAGTGTGCGTGAGATCGGGCTTAGATAGCTCTATGGGGTAATTTGGACATGCCTTGTGGGGTAATTTGGACATGCCTTGTGGGGTAATATGGACATACCTTGTGGGGTAATATGAACACCTTTTGTGGGGTAATTTGGACACATGTTGAAGAATAAGTTTAACATTTGATTTTTTGAGCATGTTTTATCCTTCAAACTGGTTTTGTAATTGCTTTATATTTTGAAGTGTTGTTTTGCTCACAATATTTCATCAAAGGTTTGAATAATGATTCTATGATAGAACTATAATTCAATAGGCAGATACCAAATAGTTCAGTGAAGTATACATAATTTAATCATTAATACTGAAATGATTTAAACATTGATTCTGGATTAAGCACAAGTATAGTTTTTAGTGATTAAGGTATCGTTTATGTTTATATAAATCAATCTTTATATAGAATTTATTAGCCTGCACATATCATTTTTTTTAATTTTACATTCTGTAGCCCTTCAAATTTAAATATTATTGTAAACCAGCATAGAAATCAGAAATGTCAAAGAAATTAATTAAAAGCAATCAACATTAGAGTCTTGTTGAACGCCAAATGTACAATAATCAGATTTTCATCAATTTGAATATTGGAAAAAAATATCTAAATTAAAAAATAGGGGTTTTGTGAAAGTTCTCATTGCTCACATTCTTTTTCGATTGTTTTGAAATATTAAATCCCTCTAAATTTATCTAAATCCCTTTAAAAACTCATCCAACCATGAAAGTTACTTTTTTGTTGCATGACAGGTAGACTTTCAGGTATGTCCAAATTACCCCACAAGCCATGTCCAAATTACCCCCATAGCATATTCTATCATAAATTGCAATTTTTGATGATAAAAATGGATAAAATGCACAATTTTTATACGTACATATCTCAGGCATCGTCCAAGCAACCCCCTTAAACAAAAAATGTCCACTTTTTTAACATATAACCCTTGCAAAACCTTATTTCCTAACCTTCAAATATTAGAATTTAAGGCAGTGCCAACCGGCCTTTGGAAACTTTTACATATTATACCAAAACTACTTAACCTATTCCAACTTTTTTGGTTTGTCCATATAATACTCCTAGGCCATTACTAGTACTTGTAACCTCTTGGTTACACAGCGCCGGTTAGATCAAAGTGAGGAAGGAAATAACTAAAACGAATTTGCCCGCCTCTCCTCACAAACTGTAGATCGGGCGTAGGACCGGCTCTGCCTTTCTTGAAAAGGTCAAAAGAAAATTGGAAAACTATTGTTTCAAACAATTTGATGACGTGGACCAATCATTAGTGGCCACGATTGATTTTTCGCGTTTCCCCCATCCATCGCCTTCCGCGATCACGCGAGCCGTTTGGGGCTCGTTGCAAGACCGTGAGCGAGATCGATCTCATTAGTTCTCGAACCGTTTAGAGAATCGAACGTGCCTTCCAAACCCCGTACACTCGAAGATCGTCCAACACTTGTGATATTTGAGTGGTAATTAGAGGCAGTGCGAATTAGTATCAAGGTATCAAGTGAGTACGTTAGGCGAGAATAATCGATAAAAATTGTAACGGTGATAATTTGTCCCGCTAGCTCCCCGCAAACACCGCGAATCGATCGCATTTGATCTTGATTACCTAAGCCTCAGCAATCAGTGCAGGGAAACTAGCAAAAAGGTAAAGTGCGTTTAAAGTACCTAAGGGTAAAGTGCTCATGGTTGTCGTGTCTCGCCCGAAGAACCTTCTGGCGAAGGTTTTTTTGCTTGGTTCATCTCGTCCACAGCTTTGGAGGACGCCTCGGTATCGGCGCCCACTCGCACGTGTGGGACTGCGGGCCTCACGCTACACCTGCGCCCTGCCAACCGAACCGCGCTCGTTCGACGCCGTGTCGCACGCCTCCTGGCCGCTGTAGGGCGGAAACTGTGCACGTGTCGAGAGAGCGATCCACCTGCTGACTGGGTACCAACCGCGTGCGTGATCAACGCTGGGCAAATAAAACATCGCGGTCCTGCAGACCGAACGACACACGTGTTACGGTTCCTGTGAATCCAGCCGGCGACTCCGCAAGCCACGTCGATCGTCGATCGGCGACGCCGCCCGTTCGGAACCTGGACAGAACGCATCGAAGCCCTCGTGGTAAGCCACCCATCCAACACTGTCGAGCCGCTGAAAGCATACCGTGCGGCACAGCCAAGAACCTCTCGCCTCTCCACGTGCCCTGGGAGCACGACTTGAACCACCACACGTGGTGGCACTACGTACTCGCATCGAACCTCGCCTCACCGAACTCGCACCGCACTGAACACGTGGATCAGTCCGTAGGAGACGACCCGCCAAAAGTCTCCGAGTCATTTGGACGCAGCCGCAGGGGAAACCCGGTCCCCGTTGACCGGTCGCCTGGCCTACAACATCGGAAGTGGTCGCTATCGTAGGGGCGCACTAACCGTGGTATGCCAGTGGGTCCTCCGTAGGGGCCAGCAACAACCCTGAGCAAGTGGAGCCCACCGGCGGCTGTTTGAACGACCACGTTGTCTGACCGTTGTGAACATCTCACACTGGCCCGGGATCGATCCATCGATCTGCCGCAACACCGTGGGATTTGAACACCTGGGGAAATTCATCAGTCGGCGGCCATCGAGCTCGCTGAAACGTCGACCTCTCGCCTTCATCCAACGGTAGCAGCACACCCACGCATCGCCTGAGGGGCGGTGTCCGAAGATCTACAAGCAGCTCACCAGCGGCGACCAGACCGCTGCAGCCGAGATCGTCGATTCCAGCCTGCAGAAGGACGACCGACAACCACCGAGCAAAAATAAGGTCAGATAGCTAAGCATGCATGCACATTAGATCTCCCCCACACCCACAATTGTAACATTGGCCACAATAAACCCCACCGAGATCATGCTTATCCCCAAAGCGCGCGTTTGATTTCTTTTTGCGCTAGAAAATTGATTGGGTTTCGATTCTTTCTTTTTGGTCTTGTTTGCTTGGGCCTTTTGCCATTTTAGTTTTGGGTTGTTAACCAAATTACCTGCCCTGAGAGTTGATCTAGTCGGGAATTAACAGACCTCCCGCAGTACGGCCCCGAGACCGTACTGGCGCGAAAGCGGGAGCGTTTTCAAGGAAGGTTGAGTCTGGCCTGGGTTTTGGATTTTGCAGACGTTGAGTTTGAGAATAGGGTTTTCCAAATTCGTTTTAGTTGGTTCTTCCTTGCCTTGACTTAACTGAAGCGCACCCAAACCCCCCTTAACATACTAGCCTTGTCACTTAAATTGCCGTTTTCACTTTATATCCGAAGAAAACGTGATTTTTAAAGGGGTGTCCAAATTACCCCCACTGTCCATATTACCCCAAACTCCCCTATAACGTTTATTTTTGCAATTATGATTGAATTAGGTTTTTTGTAACTTTTTTTCATATCGGAAAAAAACGTCAAACTTTAGGAAAAAAAAACTTTCGATTATTCTTAAATTCTTAATTTTTTTAATTCTATTTTTTTTTCGTTCCTAAATTCTTAAATGCCGCCATCTTGAATCATAAAAAATACACATTGGAGTCATATTTAAGGTTAGAAACTCAAATTTAGAGGATTTGAAGATTCAAAATTTTGGATTTACAACATTTTGCAAATTTTACTTTTTTTTAATTAAAATTTCTTAGATTTTTGTTAACTATTAAAGGTTTATGCTTGTCATTTTTTAAATTATATTTGTTAAACGTACCTGCAACTCTTATTTCTAAATTTTTTTACCTAATGTCAATGTTTTGAATTGTTTCTAATGTATAATTTCTACCTAAGCATAATTAATTTCTTGTTACTTAAGAAATGGTACAAGCTTAATTTGCTAAGTAAAGTGTTGAGTTGCATAGAACAATATTGCCCGTATTCCCGAGAAAGACACGCGGCAAACCAGCCTCGGAACGACGCGCCGCACTTTCGGCAAATGCGCGCTGTCAAATCCCATACTGCACGTTTTGTTTTTGTTGATCTTCTTCTTCGAATCGCCTGGCATTGTTGGCAGATATGTTTTTAATTGCACCAAAAGTGCAGAAAATCGCTGGCAACAATGTCTACGGCACGTTCTGAAATGCCGCGCGGCGTGTACCTTTGAAAGAAACGTACAATAAGTTCTAGAAATAAACTTTTTAATTTAAAAAAAACTTTAATACCCAATTTGAGTAAATCCACTCAACTGTGTAAAATATTGTCCGTTTCTCTCGAAGGCCCAGTCAAATCAATCCGAATTCTGAAACGGAATCTAATTAGAATCGTATACAAATTCCGTTTCAAACGAATTCTTTGAGAAATCTAGCTCAAATGCAATAACCGGTTCTAGCAGAAGCCGGCGAAATTAACGGTTCTGTGAGAATCCTGCTAGAATGCTGTTAGAACTATTCTGACAGACCATTCTGTTAGAATCCTGTGAGAATTTTGCTAGAATTAAATGGCAAGAATTTCTGCTAGAATCTTGCCAGAATTTTGCTAGAATAGAACGGATAAAAAATTTGTGGGTGAAAAAATTAGCTTGGGTTTGTTGGTCGATGTTTCTAGCAAATAAAACCAATTTAAACATTCCTTTATTAAAATTAATCACACCTTACAACACGTTATCGTGCACACACTTTTTCACTAAAGCACTTTTAATTTTACGTATTTTTGAGGGATGTGTGAGATTGAAGCGAACGCTGTCGGTAGGTTTTGCTTCTATCTTGCACGTGTTTTGATGTGCCAGATCCGGATGGACACATTCGAGAGTTCCTTTTATGGGAGCTCCACGAGTTGGCGTCGACGAAATCGTGGACAAAATCCGTTGCTGTACTCCCCGGCTTCGCTTCTGGAACAATCCGAGCTCTCATCGGAAAAAGCCGTCTCGAATTGATTCCTGTGGATATGAAAGCAAGATGTTATTTAATTTTGATTGATTCAAGCAACCCCAGTTTAATTTACTAACCTAAATTTGGCGGTGCAAAAAAAAATAAAGCATCTCCATCTTGATCTCCATCAACTTTAGAAAAAGTGAACTTGTTTGAACAAGTTCAATGACAAGATGGTAATGGCGGCAACCACATTCGCCACAAAGCGGTTTGGCGAAAATGTCATCATTTTCGACATATTCTGCTCTGTCAGAATTTTCTCACAAAATTCTAACACAATTCTTACAGGTTTCGCTCTGTGAGAATATTCTAGCAAAAATCTAACAGAAATCTAGCAGGCCTGCTAGAATCATTCTAGCAAGATTCTAACAGAACTACTTCTGCTAGAAATTTCCGTGACCGGGCGGGCAGACACGGAATTTTCTGGCAGAAATGTTCTCTAAGAATCCTGCTAGAATGATTCTGGCAGGGCTGTCCGAATTTTGTAAGAACTTTGTTAGAATATTCCGACAGAGCGAAATCTGCTAGAATTTTGTAAGAATTTTGTTAGAACAATCTGGCAGCGCAAAGTCTGTCGAAAATGACGTCATTTTCGCCAAACTACATTGTGATCGCCATCTTGTCAGAAAACTTGGGATAAAAAGATGCCATCGCAAGAAAATGTAGCGGTGGCGCCAAGGATGGCGCCGTTCCGTTGGTCGCCTGGCCAATCCGAATATAGTAAGAAAAATATGTATAGATTGTTTACTTTTATGTTACTTTAATGTCGTCGCTTTAATACTTCAATTTCAATTCCACAGGCACAGTTCCCATTGCTTAAACCTGGAAGGCTCGATCTACTTTCAGGAAAACTGTCAGCAAGAACCACATGGCCCACGGGGGAACTTCACCGCCAGCACCCTAAATTCCGGCGGCCGTTAATTAAAAATCATGTCAAGTTGGACGGCTTATTTCCCGGCACCAACGCACCCTCGTTTTCTCACCAAAAAGCAAATCAGAAAATGTGTTTAATAGGATAAAGTTGTAATAGAAGTGTAATTAAAAAGTGAGTGTGTAATAAATTGATAAAGTTGCTTGTGTTATGTGTTTTAAATTGAATATTTTTAATTGTTTGGTTATTACCAACATTTTCTGCCATTTGATTCTAATAAAATTCTAGCAGGATTCTGGCAGGATTTTTAGCCATCTCATTCTAGCAAAATTCTTACAGAATTCTAGCAGGAGCCTATAAAGTTCTAGCAAAATTCTAGCAGGATTCTAACAGAACCGGTTGATTTCGCCGGCTCCTGTTAGAACCCAGCATGTGCAGAGTCTTCAATCGGTGCTTCTCGTCCTTCGATTTTAATTTGTCTCGTCCTGTTCATAAACTTAAATTCTTGACGTTTCTCCGAGAAGAAAATCCCCCCCACTTGTAGCTTATTTATTTATTTATTTATTTATTTATTTATTTATATTGTATGTAATTTTCGTTAGCCCAATAAGTTAGTTTAAGTAATTATGTAAAAAGCCTTTTTGTCATTTGGACTGTAAATCTGTTGACAATTAAAAAAAGAGGTTTTGTGCCTATTTGAGAAGGACCCATCGGTAGGCGATCCACTCAAACGGGCTTTTCCCTCCAAACAAAACAAAACAGACCGGTTATTGCATTTGAGCTAGAATTCTTAAAGAATTCTTGAGAAAATCTAGCAGGATGATGGCAGCGTTCTACTAAGAATATTTTCGCTCTGTGAGATTTCTCTAGGAATCCTGCGAGAACGCCGTGACTGGGTAACTCCATCTACCTTCAGGTTTGCTC
>NW_026292916.1:0-25549 GCF_016801865.2 Culex pipiens pallens | reverse complement strand
GTCGCGCCGTTCTCAGCTCCCATATATCCGATTTCGATTCTTCTAAATGCAGATGAAAGCTAGTGTGCTGAACCTGGGCGAGTTGCCGCGCAAATTTCGAAATATCCATCTGTTTTCGGATGCGGCCAGACTTTTCAACAAAATACACAGTTTTCAAATGAAAATATGGTCAATTTTTTTCATTTTCATATCTTTTATTTATCTCAAAAATTGCATTTTTCGAGCCCTACAACCTCCCAAATTTTCATCCAGATTCATAATATGGTTCTGGAGTTAGAGCCGTTTGATTGACCTACCATAAGAAAAAAAATCCCTAAAAAAAGGTAAAAGCCCACCTGGTGACCATCGCCAACATTTTTCATTTCTGATTTTATTCAAAATTTCTTGCTACATTCATAGTACAGACCATGAGTGAGCATCTGAAACAAATTCGACATCGATCGGCAATCCCGATCAATTGTTAGAACGATTTACTTTTTGCCTTTCTTACTATTGCCTTTCTTACTAAAGAAAGGTATAGGTTTTACTTTAAGCCAGGACGTCATTTCCATCTTCGTAAATATGTCGATTCAGCATGAATTTTAATCGGAAAAATCGTCAAAAAATCACACTGCATCGATTTTCGACGCTCTATCGATTCACCTTGACAGAACTCGTCTATCTCCAACCCTCGAATTTTGAGAAAATAAATTCCGTGGAGGTCGAGTGATGTTCGTATGTGGTAAAATTTTGCTAAATTTTGTGTCGCGCCGTTCTCAGCTCCCATATATCCGATTTCGATTCTTCTAAATGCAGATGAAAGCTAGTGTGCTGAACCTGGGCGAGTTGCCGCGCAAATTTCGAAATATCCGTCTGTTTTCGGATGCGGCCAGACTTTTCAACAAAATACACAGTTTTCAAATGAAAATATGGTCAATTTTTTTCATTTTCATATCTTTTATTTATCTCAAAAATTGCATTTTTCGAGCCCTACAACCTCCCAAATTTTCATCCAGATTCATAATATGGTTCTGGAGTTAGAGCCGTTTGATTGACCTACCATAAGAAAAAAAATCCCTAAAAAAAGGTAAAAGCCCACCTGGTGACCATCGCCAACATTTTTCATTTCTGATTTTATTCAAAATTTCTTGCTACATTCATAGTACAGACCATGAGTGAGCATCTGAAACAAATTCGACATCGATCGGCAATCCCGATCAATTGTTAGAACGATTTACTTTTTGCCTTTCTTACTAAAGAAAGGTATAGGTTTTACTTTAAGCCAGGACGTCATTTCCATCTTCGTAAATATGTCGATTCAGCATGAATTTTAATCGGAAAAATCGTCAAAAAATCACACTGCATCGATTTTCGACGCTCTATCGATTCACCTTGACAGAACTCGTCTATCTCCAACCCTCGAATTTTGAGAAAATAAATTCCGTGGAGGTCGAGTGATGTTCGTATGTGGTAAAATTTTGCTAAATTTTGTGTCGCGCCGTTCTCAGCTCCCATATATCCGATTTCGATTCTTCTAAATGCAGATGAAAGCTAGTGTGCTGAACCTGGGCGAGTTGCCGCGCAAATTTCGAAATATCCATCTGTTTTCGGATGCGGCCAGACTTTTCAACAAAATACACAGTTTTCAAATGAAAATATGGTCAATTTTTTTCATTTTCATATCTTTTATTTATCTCAAAAATTGCATTTTTCGAGCCCTACAACCTCCCAAATTTTCATCCAGATTCATAATATGGTTCTGGAGTTAGAGCCGTTTGATTGACCTACCATAAGAAAAAAAATCCCTAAAAAAAGGTAAAAGCCCACCTGGTGACCATCGCCAACATTTTTCATTTCTGATTTTATTCAAAATTTCTTGCTACATTCATAGTACAGACCATGAGTGAGCATCTGAAACAAATTCGACATCGATCGGCAATCCCGATCAATTGTTAGAACGATTTACTTTTTGCCTTTCTTACTAAAGAAAGGTATAGGTTTTACTTTAAGCCAGGACGTCATTTCCATCTTCGTAAATATGTCGATTCAGCATGAATTTTAATCGGAAAAATCGTCAAAAAATCACACTGCATCGATTTTCGACGCTCTATCGATTCACCTTGACAGAACTCGTCTATCTCCAACCCTCGAATTTTGAGAAAATAAATTCCGTGGAGGTCGAGTGATGTTCGTATGTGGTAAAATTTTGCTAAATTTTGTGTCGCGCCGTTCTCAGCTCCCATATATCCGATTTCGATTCTTCTAAATGCAGATGAAAGCTAGTGTGCTGAACCTGGGCGAGTTGCCGCGCAAATTTCGAAATATCCATCTGTTTTCGGATGCGGCCAGACTTTTCAACAAAATACACAGTTTTCAAATGAAAATATGGTCAATTTTTTTCATTTTCATATCTTTTATTTATCTCAAAAATTGCATTTTTCGAGCCCTACAACCTCCCAAATTTTCATCCAGATTCATAATATGGTTCTGGAGTTAGAGCCGTTTGATTGACCTACCATAAGAAAAAAAATCCCTAAAAAAAGGTAAAAGCCCACCTGGTGACCATCGCCAACATTTTTCATTTCTGATTTTATTCAAAATTTCTTGCTACATTCATAGTACAGACCATGAGTGAGCATCTGAAACAAATTCGACATCGATCGGCAATCCCGATCAATTGTTAGAACGATTTACTTTTTGCCTTTCTTACTAAAGAAAGGTATAGGTTTTACTTTAAGCCAGGACGTCATTTCCATCTTCGTAAATATGTCGATTCAGCATGAATTTTAATCGGAAAAATCGTCAAAAAATCACACTGCATCGATTTTCGACGCTCTATCGATTCACCTTGACAGAACTCGTCTATCTCCAACCCTCGAATTTTGAGAAAATAAATTCCGTGGAGGTCGAGTGATGTTCGTATGTGGTAAAATTTTGCTAAATTTTGTGTCGCGCCGTTCTCAGCTCCCATATATCCGATTTCGATTCTTCTAAATGCAGATGAAAGCTAGTGTGCTGAACCTGGGCGAGTTGCCGCGCAAATTTCGAAATATCCATCTGTTTTCGGATGCGGCCAGACTTTTCAACAAAATACACAGTTTTCAAATGAAAATATGGTCAATTTTTTTCATTTTCATATCTTTTATTTATCTCAAAAATTGCATTTTTCGAGCCCTACAACCTCCCAAATTTTCATCCAGATTCATAATATGGTTCTGGAGTTAGAGCCGTTTGATTGACCTACCATAAGAAAAAAAATCCCTAAAAAAAGGTAAAAGCCCACCTGGTGACCATCGCCAACATTTTTCATTTCTGATTTTATTCAAAATTTCTTGCTACATTCATAGTACAGACCATGAGTGAGCATCTGAAACAAATTCGACATCGATCGGCAATCCCGATCAATTGTTAGAACGATTTACTTTTTGCCTTTCTTACTAAAGAAAGGTATAGGTTTTACTTTAAGCCAGGACGTCATTTCCATCTTCGTAAATATGTCGATTCAGCATGAATTTTAATCGGAAAAATCGTCAAAAAATCACACTGCATCGATTTTCGACGCTCTATCGATTCACCTTGACAGAACTCGTCTATCTCCAACCCTCGAATTTTGAGAAAATAAATTCCGTGGAGGTCGAGTGATGTTCGTATGTGGTAAAATTTTGCTAAATTTTGTGTCGCGCCGTTCTCAGCTCCCATATATCCGATTTCGATTCTTCTAAATGCAGATGAAAGCTAGTGTGCTGAACCTGGGCGAGTTGCCGCGCAAATTTCGAAATATCCGTCTGTTTTCGGATGCGGCCAGACTTTTCAACAAAATACACAGTTTTCAAATGAAAATATGGTCAATTTTTTTCATTTTCATATCTTTTATTTATCTCAAAAATTGCATTTTTCGAGCCCTACAACCTCCCAAATTTTCATCCAGATTCATAATATGGTTCTGGAGTTAGAGCCGTTTGATTGACCTACCATAAGAAAAAAAATCCCTAAAAAAAGGTAAAAGCCCACCTGGTGACCATCGCCAACATTTTTCATTTCTGATTTTATTCAAAATTTCTTGCTACATTCATAGTACAGACCATGAGTGAGCATCTGAAACAAATTCGACATCGATCGGCAATCCCGATCAATTGTTAGAACGATTTACTTTTTGCCTTTCTTACTAAAGAAAGGTATAGGTTTTACTTTAAGCCAGGACGTCATTTCCATCTTCGTAAATATGTCGATTCAGCATGAATTTTAATCGGAAAAATCGTCAAAAAATCACACTGCATCGATTTTCGACGCTCTATCGATTCACCTTGACAGAACTCGTCTATCTCCAACCCTCGAATTTTGAGAAAATAAATTCCGTGGAGGTCGAGTGATGTTCGTATGTGGTAAAATTTTGCTAAATTTTGTGTCGCGCCGTTCTCAGCTCCCATATATCCGATTTCGATTCTTCTAAATGCAGATGAAAGCTAGTGTGCTGAACCTGGGCGAGTTGCCGCGCAAATTTCGAAATATCCATCTGTTTTCGGATGCGGCCAGACTTTTCAACAAAATACACAGTTTTCAAATGAAAATATGGTCAATTTTTTTCATTTTCATATCTTTTATTTATCTCAAAAATTGCATTTTTCGAGCCCTACAACCTCCCAAATTTTCATCCAGATTCATAATATGGTTCTGGAGTTAGAGCCGTTTGATTGACCTACCATAAGAAAAAAAATCCCTAAAAAAAGGTAAAAGCCCACCTGGTGACCATCGCCAACATTTTTCATTTCTGATTTTATTCAAAATTTCTTGCTACATTCATAGTACAGACCATGAGTGAGCATCTGAAACAAATTCGACATCGATCGGCAATCCCGATCAATTGTTAGAACGATTTACTTTTTGCCTTTCTTACTAAAGAAAGGTATAGGTTTTACTTTAAGCCAGGACGTCATTTCCATCTTCGTAAATATGTCGATTCAGCATGAATTTTAATCGGAAAAATCGTCAAAAAATCACACTGCATCGATTTTCGACGCTCTATCGATTCACCTTGACAGAACTCGTCTATCTCCAACCCTCGAATTTTGAGAAAATAAATTCCGTGGAGGTCGAGTGATGTTCGTATGTGGTAAAATTTTGCTAAATTTTGTGTCGCGCCGTTCTCAGCTCCCATATATCCGATTTCGATTCTTCTAAATGCAGATGAAAGCTAGTGTGCTGAACCTGGGCGAGTTGCCGCGCAAATTTCGAAATATCCGTCTGTTTTCGGATGCGGCCAGACTTTTCAACAAAATACACAGTTTTCAAATGAAAATATGGTCAATTTTTTTCATTTTCATATCTTTTATTTATCTCAAAAATTGCATTTTTCGAGCCCTACAACCTCCCAAATTTTCATCCAGATTCATAATATGGTTCTGGAGTTAGAGCCGTTTGATTGACCTACCATAAGAAAAAAAATCCCTAAAAAAAGGTAAAAGCCCACCTGGTGACCATCGCCAACATTTTTCATTTCTGATTTTATTCAAAATTTCTTGCTACATTCATAGTACAGACCATGAGTGAGCATCTGAAACAAATTCGACATCGATCGGCAATCCCGATCAATTGTTAGAACGATTTACTTTTTGCCTTTCTTACTAAAGAAAGGTATAGGTTTTACTTTAAGCCAGGACGTCATTTCCATCTTCGTAAATATGTCGATTCAGCATGAATTTTAATCGGAAAAATCGTCAAAAAATCACACTGCATCGATTTTCGACGCTCTATCGATTCACCTTGACAGAACTCGTCTATCTCCAACCCTCGAATTTTGAGAAAATAAATTCCGTGGAGGTCGAGTGATGTTCGTATGTGGTAAAATTTTGCTAAATTTTGTGTCGCGCCGTTCTCAGCTCCCATATATCCGATTTCGATTCTTCTAAATGCAGATGAAAGCTAGTGTGCTGAACCTGGGCGAGTTGCCGCGCAAATTTCGAAATATCCATCTGTTTTCGGATGCGGCCAGACTTTTCAACAAAATACACAGTTTTCAAATGAAAATATGGTCAATTTTTTTCATTTTCATATCTTTTATTTATCTCAAAAATTGCATTTTTCGAGCCCTACAACCTCCCAAATTTTCATCCAGATTCATAATATGGTTCTGGAGTTAGAGCCGTTTGATTGACCTACCATAAGAAAAAAAATCCCTAAAAAAAGGTAAAAGCCCACCTGGTGACCATCGCCAACATTTTTCATTTCTGATTTTATTCAAAATTTCTTGCTACATTCATAGTACAGACCATGAGTGAGCATCTGAAACAAATTCGACATCGATCGGCAATCCCGATCAATTGTTAGAACGATTTACTTTTTGCCTTTCTTACTAAAGAAAGGTATAGGTTTTACTTTAAGCCAGGACGTCATTTCCATCTTCGTAAATATGTCGATTCAGCATGAATTTTAATCGGAAAAATCGTCAAAAAATCACACTGCATCGATTTTCGACGCTCTATCGATTCACCTTGACAGAACTCGTCTATCTCCAACCCTCGAATTTTGAGAAAATAAATTCCGTGGAGGTCGAGTGATGTTCGTATGTGGTAAAATTTTGCTAAATTTTGTGTCGCGCCGTTCTCAGCTCCCATATATCCGATTTCGATTCTTCTAAATGCAGATGAAAGCTAGTGTGCTGAACCTGGGCGAGTTGCCGCGCAAATTTCGAAATATCCATCTGTTTTCGGATGCGGCCAGACTTTTCAACAAAATACACAGTTTTCAAATGAAAATATGGTCAATTTTTTTCATTTTCATATCTTTTATTTATCTCAAAAATTGCATTTTTCGAGCCCTACAACCTCCCAAATTTTCATCCAGATTCATAATATGGTTCTGGAGTTAGAGCCGTTTGATTGACCTACCATAAGAAAAAAAATCCCTAAAAAAAGGTAAAAGCCCACCTGGTGACCATCGCCAACATTTTTCATTTCTGATTTTATTCAAAATTTCTTGCTACATTCATAGTACAGACCATGAGTGAGCATCTGAAACAAATTCGACATCGATCGGCAATCCCGATCAATTGTTAGAACGATTTACTTTTTGCCTTTCTTACTAAAGAAAGGTATAGGTTTTACTTTAAGCCAGGACGTCATTTCCATCTTCGTAAATATGTCGATTCAGCATGAATTTTAATCGGAAAAATCGTCAAAAAATCACACTGCATCGATTTTCGACGCTCTATCGATTCACCTTGACAGAACTCGTCTATCTCCAACCCTCGAATTTTGAGAAAATAAATTCCGTGGAGGTCGAGTGATGTTCGTATGTGGTAAAATTTTGCTAAATTTTGTGTCGCGCCGTTCTCAGCTCCCATATATCCGATTTCGATTCTTCTAAATGCAGATGAAAGCTAGTGTGCTGAACCTGGGCGAGTTGCCGCGCAAATTTCGAAATATCCGTCTGTTTTCGGATGCGGCCAGACTTTTCAACAAAATACACAGTTTTCAAATGAAAATATGGTCAATTTTTTTCATTTTCATATCTTTTATTTATCTCAAAAATTGCATTTTTCGAGCCCTACAACCTCCCAAATTTTCATCCAGATTCATAATATGGTTCTGGAGTTAGAGCCGTTTGATTGACCTACCATAAGAAAAAAAATCCCTAAAAAAAGGTAAAAGCCCACCTGGTGACCATCGCCAACATTTTTCATTTCTGATTTTATTCAAAATTTCTTGCTACATTCATAGTACAGACCATGAGTGAGCATCTGAAACAAATTCGACATCGATCGGCAATCCCGATCAATTGTTAGAACGATTTACTTTTTGCCTTTCTTACTAAAGAAAGGTATAGGTTTTACTTTAAGCCAGGACGTCATTTCCATCTTCGTAAATATGTCGATTCAGCATGAATTTTAATCGGAAAAATCGTCAAAAAATCACACTGCATCGATTTTCGACGCTCTATCGATTCACCTTGACAGAACTCGTCTATCTCCAACCCTCGAATTTTGAGAAAATAAATTCCGTGGAGGTCGAGTGATGTTCGTATGTGGTAAAATTTTGCTAAATTTTGTGTCGCGCCGTTCTCAGCTCCCATATATCCGATTTCGATTCTTCTAAATGCAGATGAAAGCTAGTGTGCTGAACCTGGGCGAGTTGCCGCGCAAATTTCGAAATATCCATCTGTTTTCGGATGCGGCCAGACTTTTCAACAAAATACACAGTTTTCAAATGAAAATATGGTCAATTTTTTTCATTTTCATATCTTTTATTTATCTCAAAAATTGCATTTTTCGAGCCCTACAACCTCCCAAATTTTCATCCAGATTCATAATATGGTTCTGGAGTTAGAGCCGTTTGATTGACCTACCATAAGAAAAAAAATCCCTAAAAAAAGGTAAAAGCCCACCTGGTGACCATCGCCAACATTTTTCATTTCTGATTTTATTCAAAATTTCTTGCTACATTCATAGTACAGACCATGAGTGAGCATCTGAAACAAATTCGACATCGATCGGCAATCCCGATCAATTGTTAGAACGATTTACTTTTTGCCTTTCTTACTAAAGAAAGGTATAGGTTTTACTTTAAGCCAGGACGTCATTTCCATCTTCGTAAATATGTCGATTCAGCATGAATTTTAATCGGAAAAATCGTCAAAAAATCACACTGCATCGATTTTCGACGCTCTATCGATTCACCTTGACAGAACTCGTCTATCTCCAACCCTCGAATTTTGAGAAAATAAATTCCGTGGAGGTCGAGTGATGTTCGTATGTGGTAAAATTTTGCTAAATTTTGTGTCGCGCCGTTCTCAGCTCCCATATATCCGATTTCGATTCTTCTAAATGCAGATGAAAGCTAGTGTGCTGAACCTGGGCGAGTTGCCGCGCAAATTTCGAAATATCCATCTGTTTTCGGATGCGGCCAGACTTTTCAACAAAATACACAGTTTTCAAATGAAAATATGGTCAATTTTTTTCATTTTCATATCTTTTATTTATCTCAAAAATTGCATTTTTCGAGCCCTACAACCTCCCAAATTTTCATCCAGATTCATAATATGGTTCTGGAGTTAGAGCCGTTTGATTGACCTACCATAAGAAAAAAAATCCCTAAAAAAAGGTAAAAGCCCACCTGGTGACCATCGCCAACATTTTTCATTTCTGATTTTATTCAAAATTTCTTGCTACATTCATAGTACAGACCATGAGTGAGCATCTGAAACAAATTCGACATCGATCGGCAATCCCGATCAATTGTTAGAACGATTTACTTTTTGCCTTTCTTACTAAAGAAAGGTATAGGTTTTACTTTAAGCCAGGACGTCATTTCCATCTTCGTAAATATGTCGATTCAGCATGAATTTTAATCGGAAAAATCGTCAAAAAATCACACTGCATCGATTTTCGACGCTCTATCGATTCACCTTGACAGAACTCGTCTATCTCCAACCCTCGAATTTTGAGAAAATAAATTCCGTGGAGGTCGAGTGATGTTCGTATGTGGTAAAATTTTGCTAAATTTTGTGTCGCGCCGTTCTCAGCTCCCATATATCCGATTTCGATTCTTCTAAATGCAGATGAAAGCTAGTGTGCTGAACCTGGGCGAGTTGCCGCGCAAATTTCGAAATATCCGTCTGTTTTCGGATGCGGCCAGACTTTTCAACAAAATACACAGTTTTCAAATGAAAATATGGTCAATTTTTTTCATTTTCATATCTTTTATTTATCTCAAAAATTGCATTTTTCGAGCCCTACAACCTCCCAAATTTTCATCCAGATTCATAATATGGTTCTGGAGTTAGAGCCGTTTGATTGACCTACCATAAGAAAAAAAATCCCTAAAAAAAGGTAAAAGCCCACCTGGTGACCATCGCCAACATTTTTCATTTCTGATTTTATTCAAAATTTCTTGCTACATTCATAGTACAGACCATGAGTGAGCATCTGAAACAAATTCGACATCGATCGGCAATCCCGATCAATTGTTAGAACGATTTACTTTTTGCCTTTCTTACTAAAGAAAGGTATAGGTTTTACTTTAAGCCAGGACGTCATTTCCATCTTCGTAAATATGTCGATTCAGCATGAATTTTAATCGGAAAAATCGTCAAAAAATCACACTGCATCGATTTTCGACGCTCTATCGATTCACCTTGACAGAACTCGTCTATCTCCAACCCTCGAATTTTGAGAAAATAAATTCCGTGGAGGTCGAGTGATGTTCGTATGTGGTAAAATTTTGCTAAATTTTGTGTCGCGCCGTTCTCAGCTCCCATATATCCGATTTCGATTCTTCTAAATGCAGATGAAAGCTAGTGTGCTGAACCTGGGCGAGTTGCCGCGCAAATTTCGAAATATCCATCTGTTTTCGGATGCGGCCAGACTTTTCAACAAAATACACAGTTTTCAAATGAAAATATGGTCAATTTTTTTCATTTTCATATCTTTTATTTATCTCAAAAATTGCATTTTTCGAGCCCTACAACCTCCCAAATTTTCATCCAGATTCATAATATGGTTCTGGAGTTAGAGCCGTTTGATTGACCTACCATAAGAAAAAAAATCCCTAAAAAAAGGTAAAAGCCCACCTGGTGACCATCGCCAACATTTTTCATTTCTGATTTTATTCAAAATTTCTTGCTACATTCATAGTACAGACCATGAGTGAGCATCTGAAACAAATTCGACATCGATCGGCAATCCCGATCAATTGTTAGAACGATTTACTTTTTGCCTTTCTTACTAAAGAAAGGTATAGGTTTTACTTTAAGCCAGGACGTCATTTCCATCTTCGTAAATATGTCGATTCAGCATGAATTTTAATCGGAAAAATCGTCAAAAAATCACACTGCATCGATTTTCGACGCTCTATCGATTCACCTTGACAGAACTCGTCTATCTCCAACCCTCGAATTTTGAGAAAATAAATTCCGTGGAGGTCGAGTGATGTTCGTATGTGGTAAAATTTTGCTAAATTTTGTGTCGCGCCGTTCTCAGCTCCCATATATCCGATTTCGATTCTTCTAAATGCAGATGAAAGCTAGTGTGCTGAACCTGGGCGAGTTGCCGCGCAAATTTCGAAATATCCATCTGTTTTCGGATGCGGCCAGACTTTTCAACAAAATACACAGTTTTCAAATGAAAATATGGTCAATTTTTTTCATTTTCATATCTTTTATTTATCTCAAAAATTGCATTTTTCGAGCCCTACAACCTCCCAAATTTTCATCCAGATTCATAATATGGTTCTGGAGTTAGAGCCGTTTGATTGACCTACCATAAGAAAAAAAATCCCTAAAAAAAGGTAAAAGCCCACCTGGTGACCATCGCCAACATTTTTCATTTCTGATTTTATTCAAAATTTCTTGCTACATTCATAGTACAGACCATGAGTGAGCATCTGAAACAAATTCGACATCGATCGGCAATCCCGATCAATTGTTAGAACGATTTACTTTTTGCCTTTCTTACTAAAGAAAGGTATAGGTTTTACTTTAAGCCAGGACGTCATTTCCATCTTCGTAAATATGTCGATTCAGCATGAATTTTAATCGGAAAAATCGTCAAAAAATCACACTGCATCGATTTTCGACGCTCTATCGATTCACCTTGACAGAACTCGTCTATCTCCAACCCTCGAATTTTGAGAAAATAAATTCCGTGGAGGTCGAGTGATGTTCGTATGTGGTAAAATTTTGCTAAATTTTGTGTCGCGCCGTTCTCAGCTCCCATATATCCGATTTCGATTCTTCTAAATGCAGATGAAAGCTAGTGTGCTGAACCTGGGCGAGTTGCCGCGCAAATTTCGAAATATCCGTCTGTTTTCGGATGCGGCCAGACTTTTCAACAAAATACACAGTTTTCAAATGAAAATATGGTCAATTTTTTTCATTTTCATATCTTTTATTTATCTCAAAAATTGCATTTTTCGAGCCCTACAACCTCCCAAATTTTCATCCAGATTCATAATATGGTTCTGGAGTTAGAGCCGTTTGATTGACCTACCATAAGAAAAAAAATCCCTAAAAAAAGGTAAAAGCCCACCTGGTGACCATCGCCAACATTTTTCATTTCTGATTTTATTCAAAATTTCTTGCTACATTCATAGTACAGACCATGAGTGAGCATCTGAAACAAATTCGACATCGATCGGCAATCCCGATCAATTGTTAGAACGATTTACTTTTTGCCTTTCTTACTAAAGAAAGGTATAGGTTTTACTTTAAGCCAGGACGTCATTTCCATCTTCGTAAATATGTCGATTCAGCATGAATTTTAATCGGAAAAATCGTCAAAAAATCACACTGCATCGATTTTCGACGCTCTATCGATTCACCTTGACAGAACTCGTCTATCTCCAACCCTCGAATTTTGAGAAAATAAATTCCGTGGAGGTCGAGTGATGTTCGTATGTGGTAAAATTTTGCTAAATTTTGTGTCGCGCCGTTCTCAGCTCCCATATATCCGATTTCGATTCTTCTAAATGCAGATGAAAGCTAGTGTGCTGAACCTGGGCGAGTTGCCGCGCAAATTTCGAAATATCCGTCTGTTTTCGGATGCGGCCAGACTTTTCAACAAAATACACAGTTTTCAAATGAAAATATGGTCAATTTTTTTCATTTTCATATCTTTTATTTATCTCAAAAATTGCATTTTTCGAGCCCTACAACCTCCCAAATTTTCATCCAGATTCATAATATGGTTCTGGAGTTAGAGCCGTTTGATTGACCTACCATAAGAAAAAAAATCCCTAAAAAAAGGTAAAAGCCCACCTGGTGACCATCGCCAACATTTTTCATTTCTGATTTTATTCAAAATTTCTTGCTACATTCATAGTACAGACCATGAGTGAGCATCTGAAACAAATTCGACATCGATCGGCAATCCCGATCAATTGTTAGAACGATTTACTTTTTGCCTTTCTTACTAAAGAAAGGTATAGGTTTTACTTTAAGCCAGGACGTCATTTCCATCTTCGTAAATATGTCGATTCAGCATGAATTTTAATCGGAAAAATCGTCAAAAAATCACACTGCATCGATTTTCGACGCTCTATCGATTCACCTTGACAGAACTCGTCTATCTCCAACCCTCGAATTTTGAGAAAATAAATTCCGTGGAGGTCGAGTGATGTTCGTATGTGGTAAAATTTTGCTAAATTTTGTGTCGCGCCGTTCTCAGCTCCCATATATCCGATTTCGATTCTTCTAAATGCAGATGAAAGCTAGTGTGCTGAACCTGGGCGAGTTGCCGCGCAAATTTCGAAATATCCGTCTGTTTTCGGATGCGGCCAGACTTTTCAACAAAATACACAGTTTTCAAATGAAAATATGGTCAATTTTTTTCATTTTCATATCTTTTATTTATCTCAAAAATTGCATTTTTCGAGCCCTACAACCTCCCAAATTTTCATCCAGATTCATAATATGGTTCTGGAGTTAGAGCCGTTTGATTGACCTACCATAAGAAAAAAAATCCCTAAAAAAAGGTAAAAGCCCACCTGGTGACCATCGCCAACATTTTTCATTTCTGATTTTATTCAAAATTTCTTGCTACATTCATAGTACAGACCATGAGTGAGCATCTGAAACAAATTCGACATCGATCGGCAATCCCGATCAATTGTTAGAACGATTTACTTTTTGCCTTTCTTACTAAAGAAAGGTATAGGTTTTACTTTAAGCCAGGACGTCATTTCCATCTTCGTAAATATGTCGATTCAGCATGAATTTTAATCGGAAAAATCGTCAAAAAATCACACTGCATCGATTTTCGACGCTCTATCGATTCACCTTGACAGAACTCGTCTATCTCCAACCCTCGAATTTTGAGAAAATAAATTCCGTGGAGGTCGAGTGATGTTCGTATGTGGTAAAATTTTGCTAAATTTTGTGTCGCGCCGTTCTCAGCTCCCATATATCCGATTTCGATTCTTCTAAATGCAGATGAAAGCTAGTGTGCTGAACCTGGGCGAGTTGCCGCGCAAATTTCGAAATATCCATCTGTTTTCGGATGCGGCCAGACTTTTCAACAAAATACACAGTTTTCAAATGAAAATATGGTCAATTTTTTTCATTTTCATATCTTTTATTTATCTCAAAAATTGCATTTTTCGAGCCCTACAACCTCCCAAATTTTCATCCAGATTCATAATATGGTTCTGGAGTTAGAGCCGTTTGATTGACCTACCATAAGAAAAAAAATCCCTAAAAAAAGGTAAAAGCCCACCTGGTGACCATCGCCAACATTTTTCATTTCTGATTTTATTCAAAATTTCTTGCTACATTCATAGTACAGACCATGAGTGAGCATCTGAAACAAATTCGACATCGATCGGCAATCCCGATCAATTGTTAGAACGATTTACTTTTTGCCTTTCTTACTAAAGAAAGGTATAGGTTTTACTTTAAGCCAGGACGTCATTTCCATCTTCGTAAATATGTCGATTCAGCATGAATTTTAATCGGAAAAATCGTCAAAAAATCACACTGCATCGATTTTCGACGCTCTATCGATTCACCTTGACAGAACTCGTCTATCTCCAACCCTCGAATTTTGAGAAAATAAATTCCGTGGAGGTCGAGTGATGTTCGTATGTGGTAAAATTTTGCTAAATTTTGTGTCGCGCCGTTCTCAGCTCCCATATATCCGATTTCGATTCTTCTAAATGCAGATGAAAGCTAGTGTGCTGAACCTGGGCGAGTTGCCGCGCAAATTTCGAAATATCCATCTGTTTTCGGATGCGGCCAGACTTTTCAACAAAATACACAGTTTTCAAATGAAAATATGGTCAATTTTTTTCATTTTCATATCTTTTATTTATCTCAAAAATTGCATTTTTCGAGCCCTACAACCTCCCAAATTTTCATCCAGATTCATAATATGGTTCTGGAGTTAGAGCCGTTTGATTGACCTACCATAAGAAAAAAAATCCCTAAAAAAAGGTAAAAGCCCACCTGGTGACCATCGCCAACATTTTTCATTTCTGATTTTATTCAAAATTTCTTGCTACATTCATAGTACAGACCATGAGTGAGCATCTGAAACAAATTCGACATCGATCGGCAATCCCGATCAATTGTTAGAACGATTTACTTTTTGCCTTTCTTACTAAAGAAAGGTATAGGTTTTACTTTAAGCCAGGACGTCATTTCCATCTTCGTAAATATGTCGATTCAGCATGAATTTTAATCGGAAAAATCGTCAAAAAATCACACTGCATCGATTTTCGACGCTCTATCGATTCACCTTGACAGAACTCGTCTATCTCCAACCCTCGAATTTTGAGAAAATAAATTCCGTGGAGGTCGAGTGATGTTCGTATGTGGTAAAATTTTGCTAAATTTTGTGTCGCGCCGTTCTCAGCTCCCATATATCCGATTTCGATTCTTCTAAATGCAGATGAAAGCTAGTGTGCTGAACCTGGGCGAGTTGCCGCGCAAATTTCGAAATATCCGTCTGTTTTCGGATGCGGCCAGACTTTTCAACAAAATACACAGTTTTCAAATGAAAATATGGTCAATTTTTTTCATTTTCATATCTTTTATTTATCTCAAAAATTGCATTTTTCGAGCCCTACAACCTCCCAAATTTTCATCCAGATTCATAATATGGTTCTGGAGTTAGAGCCGTTTGATTGACCTACCATAAGAAAAAAAATCCCTAAAAAAAGGTAAAAGCCCACCTGGTGACCATCGCCAACATTTTTCATTTCTGATTTTATTCAAAATTTCTTGCTACATTCATAGTACAGACCATGAGTGAGCATCTGAAACAAATTCGACATCGATCGGCAATCCCGATCAATTGTTAGAACGATTTACTTTTTGCCTTTCTTACTAAAGAAAGGTATAGGTTTTACTTTAAGCCAGGACGTCATTTCCATCTTCGTAAATATGTCGATTCAGCATGAATTTTAATCGGAAAAATCGTCAAAAAATCACACTGCATCGATTTTCGACGCTCTATCGATTCACCTTGACAGAACTCGTCTATCTCCAACCCTCGAATTTTGAGAAAATAAATTCCGTGGAGGTCGAGTGATGTTCGTATGTGGTAAAATTTTGCTAAATTTTGTGTCGCGCCGTTCTCAGCTCCCATATATCCGATTTCGATTCTTCTAAATGCAGATGAAAGCTAGTGTGCTGAACCTGGGCGAGTTGCCGCGCAAATTTCGAAATATCCATCTGTTTTCGGATGCGGCCAGACTTTTCAACAAAATACACAGTTTTCAAATGAAAATATGGTCAATTTTTTTCATTTTCATATCTTTTATTTATCTCAAAAATTGCATTTTTCGAGCCCTACAACCTCCCAAATTTTCATCCAGATTCATAATATGGTTCTGGAGTTAGAGCCGTTTGATTGACCTACCATAAGAAAAAAAATCCCTAAAAAAAGGTAAAAGCCCACCTGGTGACCATCGCCAACATTTTTCATTTCTGATTTTATTCAAAATTTCTTGCTACATTCATAGTACAGACCATGAGTGAGCATCTGAAACAAATTCGACATCGATCGGCAATCCCGATCAATTGTTAGAACGATTTACTTTTTGCCTTTCTTACTAAAGAAAGGTATAGGTTTTACTTTAAGCCAGGACGTCATTTCCATCTTCGTAAATATGTCGATTCAGCATGAATTTTAATCGGAAAAATCGTCAAAAAATCACACTGCATCGATTTTCGACGCTCTATCGATTCACCTTGACAGAACTCGTCTATCTCCAACCCTCGAATTTTGAGAAAATAAATTCCGTGGAGGTCGAGTGATGTTCGTATGTGGTAAAATTTTGCTAAATTTTGTGTCGCGCCGTTCTCAGCTCCCATATATCCGATTTCGATTCTTCTAAATGCAGATGAAAGCTAGTGTGCTGAACCTGGGCGAGTTGCCGCGCAAATTTCGAAATATCCATCTGTTTTCGGATGCGGCCAGACTTTTCAACAAAATACACAGTTTTCAAATGAAAATATGGTCAATTTTTTTCATTTTCATATCTTTTATTTATCTCAAAAATTGCATTTTTCGAGCCCTACAACCTCCCAAATTTTCATCCAGATTCATAATATGGTTCTGGAGTTAGAGCCGTTTGATTGACCTACCATAAGAAAAAAAATCCCTAAAAAAAGGTAAAAGCCCACCTGGTGACCATCGCCAACATTTTTCATTTCTGATTTTATTCAAAATTTCTTGCTACATTCATAGTACAGACCATGAGTGAGCATCTGAAACAAATTCGACATCGATCGGCAATCCCGATCAATTGTTAGAACGATTTACTTTTTGCCTTTCTTACTAAAGAAAGGTATAGGTTTTACTTTAAGCCAGGACGTCATTTCCATCTTCGTAAATATGTCGATTCAGCATGAATTTTAATCGGAAAAATCGTCAAAAAATCACACTGCATCGATTTTCGACGCTCTATCGATTCACCTTGACAGAACTCGTCTATCTCCAACCCTCGAATTTTGAGAAAATAAATTCCGTGGAGGTCGAGTGATGTTCGTATGTGGTAAAATTTTGCTAAATTTTGTGTCGCGCCGTTCTCAGCTCCCATATATCCGATTTCGATTCTTCTAAATGCAGATGAAAGCTAGTGTGCTGAACCTGGGCGAGTTGCCGCGCAAATTTCGAAATATCCATCTGTTTTCGGATGCGGCCAGACTTTTCAACAAAATACACAGTTTTCAAATGAAAATATGGTCAATTTTTTTCATTTTCATATCTTTTATTTATCTCAAAAATTGCATTTTTCGAGCCCTACAACCTCCCAAATTTTCATCCAGATTCATAATATGGTTCTGGAGTTAGAGCCGTTTGATTGACCTACCATAAGAAAAAAAATCCCTAAAAAAAGGTAAAAGCCCACCTGGTGACCATCGCCAACATTTTTCATTTCTGATTTTATTCAAAATTTCTTGCTACATTCATAGTACAGACCATGAGTGAGCATCTGAAACAAATTCGACATCGATCGGCAATCCCGATCAATTGTTAGAACGATTTACTTTTTGCCTTTCTTACTAAAGAAAGGTATAGGTTTTACTTTAAGCCAGGACGTCATTTCCATCTTCGTAAATATGTCGATTCAGCATGAATTTTAATCGGAAAAATCGTCAAAAAATCACACTGCATCGATTTTCGACGCTCTATCGATTCACCTTGACAGAACTCGTCTATCTCCAACCCTCGAATTTTGAGAAAATAAATTCCGTGGAGGTCGAGTGATGTTCGTATGTGGTAAAATTTTGCTAAATTTTGTGTCGCGCCGTTCTCAGCTCCCATATATCCGATTTCGATTCTTCTAAATGCAGATGAAAGCTAGTGTGCTGAACCTGGGCGAGTTGCCGCGCAAATTTCGAAATATCCATCTGTTTTCGGATGCGGCCAGACTTTTCAACAAAATACACAGTTTTCAAATGAAAATATGGTCAATTTTTTTCATTTTCATATCTTTTATTTATCTCAAAAATTGCATTTTTCGAGCCCTACAACCTCCCAAATTTTCATCCAGATTCATAATATGGTTCTGGAGTTAGAGCCGTTTGATTGACCTACCATAAGAAAAAAAATCCCTAAAAAAAGGTAAAAGCCCACCTGGTGACCATCGCCAACATTTTTCATTTCTGATTTTATTCAAAATTTCTTGCTACATTCATAGTACAGACCATGAGTGAGCATCTGAAACAAATTCGACATCGATCGGCAATCCCGATCAATTGTTAGAACGATTTACTTTTTGCCTTTCTTACTAAAGAAAGGTATAGGTTTTACTTTAAGCCAGGACGTCATTTCCATCTTCGTAAATATGTCGATTCAGCATGAATTTTAATCGGAAAAATCGTCAAAAAATCACACTGCATCGATTTTCGACGCTCTATCGATTCACCTTGACAGAACTCGTCTATCTCCAACCCTCGAATTTTGAGAAAATAAATTCCGTGGAGGTCGAGTGATGTTCGTATGTGGTAAAATTTTGCTAAATTTTGTGTCGCGCCGTTCTCAGCTCCCATATATCCGATTTCGATTCTTCTAAATGCAGATGAAAGCTAGTGTGCTGAACCTGGGCGAGTTGCCGCGCAAATTTCGAAATATCCATCTGTTTTCGGATGCGGCCAGACTTTTCAACAAAATACACAGTTTTCAAATGAAAATATGGTCAATTTTTTTCATTTTCATATCTTTTATTTATCTCAAAAATTGCATTTTTCGAGCCCTACAACCTCCCAAATTTTCATCCAGATTCATAATATGGTTCTGGAGTTAGAGCCGTTTGATTGACCTACCATAAGAAAAAAAATCCCTAAAAAAAGGTAAAAGCCCACCTGGTGACCATCGCCAACATTTTTCATTTCTGATTTTATTCAAAATTTCTTGCTACATTCATAGTACAGACCATGAGTGAGCATCTGAAACAAATTCGACATCGATCGGCAATCCCGATCAATTGTTAGAACGATTTACTTTTTGCCTTTCTTACTAAAGAAAGGTATAGGTTTTACTTTAAGCCAGGACGTCATTTCCATCTTCGTAAATATGTCGATTCAGCATGAATTTTAATCGGAAAAATCGTCAAAAAATCACACTGCATCGATTTTCGACGCTCTATCGATTCACCTTGACAGAACTCGTCTATCTCCAACCCTCGAATTTTGAGAAAATAAATTCCGTGGAGGTCGAGTGATGTTCGTATGTGGTAAAATTTTGCTAAATTTTGTGTCGCGCCGTTCTCAGCTCCCATATATCCGATTTCGATTCTTCTAAATGCAGATGAAAGCTAGTGTGCTGAACCTGGGCGAGTTGCCGCGCAAATTTCGAAATATCCATCTGTTTTCGGATGCGGCCAGACTTTTCAACAAAATACACAGTTTTCAAATGAAAATATGGTCAATTTTTTTCATTTTCATATCTTTTATTTATCTCAAAAATTGCATTTTTCGAGCCCTACAACCTCCCAAATTTTCATCCAGATTCATAATATGGTTCTGGAGTTAGAGCCGTTTGATTGACCTACCATAAGAAAAAAAATCCCTAAAAAAAGGTAAAAGCCCACCTGGTGACCATCGCCAACATTTTTCATTTCTGATTTTATTCAAAATTTCTTGCTACATTCATAGTACAGACCATGAGTGAGCATCTGAAACAAATTCGACATCGATCGGCAATCCCGATCAATTGTTAGAACGATTTACTTTTTGCCTTTCTTACTAAAGAAAGGTATAGGTTTTACTTTAAGCCAGGACGTCATTTCCATCTTCGTAAATATGTCGATTCAGCATGAATTTTAATCGGAAAAATCGTCAAAAAATCACACTGCATCGATTTTCGACGCTCTATCGATTCACCTTGACAGAACTCGTCTATCTCCAACCCTCGAATTTTGAGAAAATAAATTCCGTGGAGGTCGAGTGATGTTCGTATGTGGTAAAATTTTGCTAAATTTTGTGTCGCGCCGTTCTCAGCTCCCATATATCCGATTTCGATTCTTCTAAATGCAGATGAAAGCTAGTGTGCTGAACCTGGGCGAGTTGCCGCGCAAATTTCGAAATATCCATCTGTTTTCGGATGCGGCCAGACTTTTCAACAAAATACACAGTTTTCAAATGAAAATATGGTCAATTTTTTTCATTTTCATATCTTTTATTTATCTCAAAAATTGCATTTTTCGAGCCCTACAACCTCCCAAATTTTCATCCAGATTCATAATATGGTTCTGGAGTTAGAGCCGTTTGATTGACCTACCATAAGAAAAAAAATCCCTAAAAAAAGGTAAAAGCCCACCTGGTGACCATCGCCAACATTTTTCATTTCTGATTTTATTCAAAATTTCTTGCTACATTCATAGTACAGACCATGAGTGAGCATCTGAAACAAATTCGACATCGATCGGCAATCCCGATCAATTGTTAGAACGATTTACTTTTTGCCTTTCTTACTAAAGAAAGGTATAGGTTTTACTTTAAGCCAGGACGTCATTTCCATCTTCGTAAATATGTCGATTCAGCATGAATTTTAATCGGAAAAATCGTCAAAAAATCACACTGCATCGATTTTCGACGCTCTATCGATTCACCTTGACAGAACTCGTCTATCTCCAACCCTCGAATTTTGAGAAAATAAATTCCGTGGAGGTCGAGTGATGTTCGTATGTGGTAAAATTTTGCTAAATTTTGTGTCGCGCCGTTCTCAGCTCCCATATATCCGATTTCGATTCTTCTAAATGCAGATGAAAGCTAGTGTGCTGAACCTGGGCGAGTTGCCGCGCAAATTTCGAAATATCCATCTGTTTTCGGATGCGGCCAGACTTTTCAACAAAATACACAGTTTTCAAATGAAAATATGGTCAATTTTTTTCATTTTCATATCTTTTATTTATCTCAAAAATTGCATTTTTCGAGCCCTACAACCTCCCAAATTTTCATCCAGATTCATAATATGGTTCTGGAGTTAGAGCCGTTTGATTGACCTACCATAAGAAAAAAAATCCCTAAAAAAAGGTAAAAGCCCACCTGGTGACCATCGCCAACATTTTTCATTTCTGATTTTATTCAAAATTTCTTGCTACATTCATAGTACAGACCATGAGTGAGCATCTGAAACAAATTCGACATCGATCGGCAATCCCGATCAATTGTTAGAACGATTTACTTTTTGCCTTTCTTACTAAAGAAAGGTATAGGTTTTACTTTAAGCCAGGACGTCATTTCCATCTTCGTAAATATGTCGATTCAGCATGAATTTTAATCGGAAAAATCGTCAAAAAATCACACTGCATCGATTTTCGACGCTCTATCGATTCACCTTGACAGAACTCGTCTATCTCCAACCCTCGAATTTTGAGAAAATAAATTCCGTGGAGGTCGAGTGATGTTCGTATGTGGTAAAATTTTGCTAAATTTTGTGTCGCGCCGTTCTCAGCTCCCATATATCCGATTTCGATTCTTCTAAATGCAGATGAAAGCTAGTGTGCTGAACCTGGGCGAGTTGCCGCGCAAATTTCGAAATATCCATCTGTTTTCGGATGCGGCCAGACTTTTCAACAAAATACACAGTTTTCAAATGAAAATATGGTCAATTTTTTTCATTTTCATATCTTTTATTTATCTCAAAAATTGCATTTTTCGAGCCCTACAACCTCCCAAATTTTCATCCAGATTCATAATATGGTTCTGGAGTTAGAGCCGTTTGATTGACCTACCATAAGAAAAAAAATCCCTAAAAAAAGGTAAAAGCCCACCTGGTGACCATCGCCAACATTTTTCATTTCTGATTTTATTCAAAATTTCTTGCTACATTCATAGTACAGACCATGAGTGAGCATCTGAAACAAATTCGACATCGATCGGCAATCCCGATCAATTGTTAGAACGATTTACTTTTTGCCTTTCTTACTAAAGAAAGGTATAGGTTTTACTTTAAGCCAGGACGTCATTTCCATCTTCGTAAATATGTCGATTCAGCATGAATTTTAATCGGAAAAATCGTCAAAAAATCACACTGCATCGATTTTCGACGCTCTATCGATTCACCTTGACAGAACTCGTCTATCTCCAACCCTCGAATTTTGAGAAAATAAATTCCGTGGAGGTCGAGTGATGTTCGTATGTGGTAAAATTTTGCTAAATTTTGTGTCGCGCCGTTCTCAGCTCCCATATATCCGATTTCGATTCTTCTAAATGCAGATGAAAGCTAGTGTGCTGAACCTGGGCGAGTTGCCGCGCAAATTTCGAAATATCCATCTGTTTTCGGATGCGGCCAGACTTTTCAACAAAATACACAGTTTTCAAATGAAAATATGGTCAATTTTTTTCATTTTCATATCTTTTATTTATCTCAAAAATTGCATTTTTCGAGCCCTACAACCTCCCAAATTTTCATCCAGATTCATAATATGGTTCTGGAGTTAGAGCCGTTTGATTGACCTACCATAAGAAAAAAAATCCCTAAAAAAAGGTAAAAGCCCACCTGGTGACCATCGCCAACATTTTTCATTTCTGATTTTATTCAAAATTTCTTGCTACATTCATAGTACAGACCATGAGTGAGCATCTGAAACAAATTCGACATCGATCGGCAATCCCGATCAATTGTTAGAACGATTTACTTTTTGCCTTTCTTACTAAAGAAAGGTATAGGTTTTACTTTAAGCCAGGACGTCATTTCCATCTTCGTAAATATGTCGATTCAGCATGAATTTTAATCGGAAAAATCGTCAAAAAATCACACTGCATCGATTTTCGACGCTCTATCGATTCACCTTGACAGAACTCGTCTATCTCCAACCCTCGAATTTTGAGAAAATAAATTCCGTGGAGGTCGAGTGATGTTCGTATGTGGTAAAATTTTGCTAAATTTTGTGTCGCGCCGTTCTCAGCTCCCATATATCCGATTTCGATTCTTCTAAATGCAGATGAAAGCTAGTGTGCTGAACCTGGGCGAGTTGCCGCGCAAATTTCGAAATATCCATCTGTTTTCGGATGCGGCCAGACTTTTCAACAAAATACACAGTTTTCAAATGAAAATATGGTCAATTTTTTTCATTTTCATATCTTTTATTTATCTCAAAAATTGCATTTTTCGAGCCCTACAACCTCCCAAATTTTCATCCAGATTCATAATATGGTTCTGGAGTTAGAGCCGTTTGATTGACCTACCATAAGAAAAAAAATCCCTAAAAAAAGGTAAAAGCCCACCTGGTGACCATCGCCAACATTTTTCATTTCTGATTTTATTCAAAATTTCTTGCTACATTCATAGTACAGACCATGAGTGAGCATCTGAAACAAATTCGACATCGATCGGCAATCCCGATCAATTGTTAGAACGATTTACTTTTTGCCTTTCTTACTAAAGAAAGGTATAGGTTTTACTTTAAGCCAGGACGTCATTTCCATCTTCGTAAATATGTCGATTCAGCATGAATTTTAATCGGAAAAATCGTCAAAAAATCACACTGCATCGATTTTCGACGCTCTATCGATTCACCTTGACAGAACTCGTCTACAGTCATCCCACATATTCGGAACACCCACAAATTCGGAACACTTTTGTGGTAATTTGTCAATAGAATGCAATATGCAACATTTCTGCCGACCCTGCTATTTTTAGAGCCTTTATTTGGACATTCTCTTCCTATTCCACTAGTGAAAGTAATACTTTCTAAACAAAAACTGCATTTCAAGACTATTTTATCCAGAGCACCAAAACACTGCCTCCAAATTGCCTGTTTCATGATTGTGGGATGTTATTGTGTCTCCCACAATTTGTGGAACACCTGAATTTAACTGATATTTTCATAAAAAAGTTATCAGACCATTCATAAAACATTACTAAGCATGAGTTTTATTGGTTTCAGAGTGTGAAGTCATTATTTTGTAAAAAATAAGTACTCCTGGAGAGAAAAAAAAGTTTGTTTATATCGTAAGAAAAAAGTGTTCCGAATTTGTGGATTTCAAGGGTCAATGTTTTTCTTTGAAAACTTGATAAAAAACGTAAAAATGTACAGCCGGTCTATACATCGATCGAAAGATCGCAAGAAAAGCTTTCACATGAAGGTAAAAGCAAATCATTATGTTCAATTTTCGATTTTATATGATTTGTTGAACATTGGCCGATCCGTAACCTGTTCCGAATATGAGGGATGACTGTATCTCCAACCCTCGAATTTTGAGAAAATAAATTCCGTGGAGGTCGAGTGATGTTCGTATGTGGTAAAATTTTGCTAAATTTTGTGTCGCGCCGTTCTCAGCTCCCATATATCCGATTTCGATTCTTCTAAATGCAGATGAAAGCTAGTGTGCTGAACCTGGGCGAGTTGCCGCGCAAATTTCGAAATATCCATCTGTTTTCGGATGCGGCCAGACTTTTCAACAAAATACACAGTTTTCAAATGAAAATATGGTCAATTTTTTTCATTTTCATATCTTTTATTTATCTCAAAAATTGCATTTTTCGAGCCCTACAACCTCCCAAATTTTCATCCAGATTCATAATATGGTTCTGGAGTTAGAGCCGTTTGATTGACCTACCATAAGAAAAAAAATCCCTAAAAAAAGGTAAAAGCCCACCTGGTGACCATCGCCAACATTTTTCATTTCTGATTTTATTCAAAATTTCTTGCTACATTCATAGTACAGACCATGAGTGAGCATCTGAAACAAATTCGACATCGTGGGTATCATAAAATATGGTTATGCTATGGTCATGAAACTGGCCATTTTGACAGGATTGGCAACCCGGGAGTGGCATTGCCTGGAGACGGTTCTCGGGTGAGGCTTTACGGACATAAAACTTTGGCAATCGGATATTAACAATTCTGGTTTTTGATATTGGTAATAAAAATGGCTTTTTGACGGATTGGGCCCCGGGTGGCAGTGCCTGAGGCAGGTTCTTGGGGGCATTTCCGGCCCATCCAATTTGGGCAATTGGGTATAAACCTACAAATTTGGTCATCTGGGTATCAAAATATGTGATGAAAACGGCCATTTTGCAGGCATGGCCACCTTTGAGAGGAGGCGGGAAAGGTTCTCCGGGAGGAATTCTGGACATACAAATTGGGGGCAATATGGTATCAAAAATTCTGGTTTATGATCTGGT